>NW_026089623.1:9924480-9949019 GCF_024586455.1 Bactrocera neohumeralis | reverse complement strand
ATCAAACACAGTACCACACCGCTCACTTTACAACAAAACAACCACATTTTAGAGACCCATTAAATTTTAAATTTCCCCCAAACTAAAAAAAGGGATGATCGAACGGGATCCTCTTTTTTTCGTTTGATCCGCAAAAGCAAGTCGGTCGACCCGCAACGATACATTTATTTCTAACCGCAATCTCGCATTTTCCTCATTTGTGACTTCCCAAAGTGACGTTGTGACGTGAGTTCGGGAGTTCGCCGCAGTGTCAGTGTGTGACAACAAATACAAAAATAAAAAAAAAATAATTACATAAATTGTTATAACAAATATAAATTGTATAATTGTAATTAACTTGTTATACAAATAGAAAGAAAAAAATACAAAATTAGTGAAAATTAATACAGTGTGAAGAAAGTGTTTTATTTGGAATAAGTATACTACAAGTGTATCAAGTAAGTATACTAGTGTTACACGTCAACAGTCCTCGAAAAAGTCCTGTTTACTTTGGAACGCACCTTGTTTATATAAAAAAAAAAAATGCAATGCAAAACGCTTAAAAATACGTATATATACTTAAAAAGATAAACAATTTACAAACGTAAATTACTGCGTCTAGGCCACCACATATAAAACAAAGGAAATATAATAAAAATAAATTATTAATAAGTTCTATGAAAAAATAAATAAATTAAAGAAAGAAACAAAATTTTTCAAATAAAATAAAAATTTAATAAATTTGCAAAATTTTACTAAATTTTTCCAGTGCTGTGACTATTATTAATAATAATAACAGATATACATAAATATTAAACAAACAGTAAAACAAGAATCGGGAGCGCTCTAACTATAACAATAGCAAAAATTAAATTATGAATCGGGCGCGATATAATTAGAAAAACTTAACAACTAAGGCATACCTACATACATACATACTCTACAAAGGAGGAAACGGGAGCAAGAGGACACTGAAATAAGAAGGAAATTAGGAAAAGAACATTAAACACACGAGGAAATAGGAGTAAAAGAACAATAAACACGGGAGGAAAATAAAACAAAAGCAAAGGATAATATCCACAAAATTACCAGAATACATACTTTTTCAAATATATATGTACATACATTCTTTCTGCCAAAACTCCCTTAAGGCGAGACAAAGTTAGTCGTTTCCATTTTTTATTAACATATGTAAATATGATTGATATCATACGGTTTTATCAAATATAAAACCTATATAATCCGTTTGATCGATTTCAAAACGGGAACAAAAACCAGTTTGACACAATATATCTTCCATATATTTCAAAAAATACAAAAGGAAATAATTTACTGCCTTATAAGCTTACCCTTGTGTATACAAACACACCCACTATAACAGAAAACCAAAAAATTATATTCAAGTATTTACTTGCAAATCTCTCCAGCAATACCCCTTCTGTTTCTTCAAACAGTAAGCAGCATTGCATAAAATAGGTAAGCAAACGGCATAAAAAACAAAAATTCTAATGTACAAGCGAGAATAGATGAACATGATAAGTGATAATCGAGATTTCATTATACGTCATTTACATATTTTTCAAATACCGTATTTTTGTAAAGTTTTATTCCGCTATCATCATTGGTTCCTAATGTATATACTCGTATTATACAGAAAAGGCATCAGATGGAATTCAAAATAGCGTTATATTGGAAGAAGGCGTGGTTGTGAACCGATTTCACCCATATTTCGTACATGTCATCAGGGTGTTAAAGAAAATATTATATACCGAATTTCATTGAAATCGGTGTAGTAGTTCCTGAGATATGGTTTTTGGTCCATAAGTGGGCGACGCCACGCCCATTTTCAATTTAAAAAAAAAGCCTGGGTGCAGCTTCCTTCTGCCATTTCTTCCGTAAAATTTAGTGTTTCTGACGTTTTTTGTTAGTCGGTTAACGCACTTTTAGTGATTTTCAACATAACCTTTGTATGGGAGGTGGGCGTGGTTATTATCCGATTTCTTCCATTTTTGAACTGTATATGTAAACGAAGAAGAAGAAAAACCTGAAGAAAACGACTCTATAGAGTTTGGTTGACATAGCTATAGTAGTTTCCGAGATATGTACAAAAAACTTAGTAGGGGGCGGGGCCACGCCCACTTTTCAAAAAAAATTACGTCCAAATATGCCCCTCCCTAATGCGATTCTTTGTGCCAAATTTCACTTTAATATCTTTATTTATGGCTTAGTTATGACACTTTATAGGTTTTCGGTTTCCGCCATTTTGTGGGCGTGGCAGTGTGCCGATTTTGCCCATCTTCGAACTTAACCTTCTTATGAAGCCAAGGAATACGTGTACCAAGTTTCATCATGATATCTCAATTTTTACTCAGTTACAGGACGGACGGACGGACGGACAGGACATCCGGATTTCGACTCTACTCCACCCTGATCACTTTGGTATATATAACCCTATATCTGACTCTTTTAGTTTTAGGACTTACAAACAACCGTTATGTGAACAAAACTATAATACTCTCCTTAGCAACATTGTTGCGAGTATAAAAATACATATGTACATAAATGCACCAAACATAAATTAGTACTTACTAACATACACAAACAAACATTCAAATAACTATTAAGATACCCTGCCTACCATGAGCGGGTAAAAAGCCAGATAATCAGTGGGTAAGAAAGTGGGTAATCCATTGGGTAATCATGTGTACTTTAACATAGGCCATAGGTCATATAAAAAAGTATATCTGTCCTGCTCTAATATCCCCAATCGACGGCTGATGCAGGGTTGCATTTTCTGTTTTTAAATAGCTGATGTAGGGTTGCATTTTAAACAGTAGATGCAGGGTTGCATTTTTTGATTCCTACTTTTAAAATTTCAAACTAAACTTTTTAATTTTCAAAACTTTTATTTTATTTTATTTTTTATATGTTTACAAAAAATTTATTACAATTTATATAAATAAAAATATATTTAATTTACAAAAATATTTAATATCTGAAAAAAAGATTAATTGAAGAAAAGAATTATTAAAACCTGAAAAAAGTGGAAAATATTATAAAAGACAAATACCTGAAAATAAAATAAAGATTATTAATACCTGAAAATAAATAATAATTACATTGAAGAAAGATTAATTGTATAAAATGATAATAATATCTGAAAAAAAAGATTAATATTATCTGAAAGAATAAAATATATTAAATACAAATAGAATTTACTCTGAAAGCAAAGATTAATTAAACAAAAATAGTGATCAAATCTGAATATAAAGAATAATTAAATAAAAATCATAATAATATCTGAAATAAAAGAATAAAATTATCTGATTATTTAAAATATAAAGCAAACATTTGTTTTCACATATTATATTGGATTTTGCAGGCCGCCTTAAACGCATAAAATACATACTTATGTACATATGTAATTATTTTTGCGTATTATATTGAACTGCGCAATCCAATTTCAAACAACACACACTTTTTCTCACATATTTACTTACTTCACAATTTATATTTGCTGCTTCTGATGATATTGCTGCAGCTGCTAATTCTAATGCTATAAAAACAAATGAAGTAATTATTTGCAAATTATTAAAAAAAAATCATTCACTTACCTTCTTATTGTACGAGCCTCCTTTACGATGGTACGATCACGAAGGACATGCGTCTTTCAATCGTTTTTTTGTACCCTTTTTGGGATTTTCTATTGTCACTATCGACAATAATGTTTTCTCTTTCGCACTCATTTAAATAAATCAAGAAATGAAACAAACTTTTTTTAATCGCATTTAGGTAAACAAAAAATAACCCGAAAATGTGCGTTGGTGTTAGTGTATAGAGAAAAAATGTGTACCCTGCCAACCATGAGCGGGTAAAAAACCAGATAATCAGTGGGTAAGAAAGGGGGTAATCCATAGGGTAATCATGTGTACTTTAACATAGGCCGAGCGACAAATTTACCCAGTCACGTAAAAAAGTTTATCTGTCCTGCTCTTATATCCCCAATCGACGGCTGATGCAGGGTTGCATTTTTTGATTCCTACTTTTAAAATTTCTTAAAATTTCAAACTAAACTTTTTAATTTTCAAAATTTTTATTTTATTTTATTTTTTATATGTTTACAAAAAATTTATTACAGTTTATATAAAATATATAATAATATATATAAGGTAAAAAAATAATAAAACCCGAAAATGTGCGTTGGTGTTAGTGTATAGAGGAAAAATGTGTAGTTGTATTGCAATAAATGCGATTAAAAAAAGTTTGTTTCATTTCTTGATTTATTTGAATTAGTGCGAAGGAGAAAACTTTATTGTCAATAGTGACAATAGAAAATCCCAAAAAGGTTAAAAAAACGATTGAAAGACGCCTGTCCTTGATGATCGTACCATCGTAAAGGAGGCTCGTACAACAAGAAGGTAAGTAAATGAATTTTATGTGATTTTTTAACAATATTTTGAAAATAATTATTTCATTTATTTGTATAGCATTGGAAATCAGAACTGAATTGGAAGTAGCAGCAGCAGCTATATCATCAGAAGCGGCAAATATCAATTGTTAAGTATGTATGTGTACTTTGAAATTGGACTGCGCAGTCCAATATAATACGTAAAAATAAATACATACATACATATGTATTTTATGCGTTTAAGGCGGCCTGCACAATCCAATATAATATGTGAAAACAAATGTTTGTTTTATATTTTAAATGATCAAATAATATTTATCTTTTCTTTCAGATGTTATTATTATTTTTATTTAAATATTCTTTCTTTTCAGGTTTTATCACTATTTTTATTTAATTAATCTTTGCTTTCAGAGTAAATTCTATAATATTTGTATTTAATATATATTATTCTTTCAGATAATATTAATCTTTTTTATACTCTCGCAACAATGTTTCTAAGGAGAGTATAATAGTTTTGTTCACATAACGGTTGTTTGTAAGTCCTAAAACTAAAAGAGTCAGATATAGGGTTATATATACCAAAGTGATCAGGGTGACGAGTAGAGTTGAAATCCGGATGTCCGTCCGTCCGTCTGTCCGTCCACCCGTGCAAGCTGTAACGTGAGTAAAAATTGAGATATCATCATGAAACTTTGTACACGTATTTCTTGGCTCCATAAGAAGGTTAAGTTCGAAGATGTGCAAAATCGGCCCACTGCCACGCCCATAAAATGGCGAAAACCGAAAATCTATAAAGTGTCATAACTAAGCCATAAATAAAGATATTAAATTGAAATTTGGCACAAGGGATCGCATTAGGGAGGGGCATATTTGGACGTAATTTTTTTGGAAAAGTGGGCGTGGCCCCGCCCCCTACTAAGTTTTTTGTACATATCTCGGAAACTACTACAGCTACATATATCAACCAAACTCTATAGAGTCGCCTCCTTCAGGCATTTCCATATACAGTTCAAAAATGGAAGAAATCGGATAATAACTACGCCCATCTCCCATACAAAGGTTATATTGAAAATCACTAAAAGTGCGTTAACCGACTAACAAAAAACGTCAGAATCACTAAATTTTACTGAAGAAATGGCAGAAGGAAGCTGCACCCAGGCTTTATTTAAAAATTGAAAATGGGCGTGGCGTCGCCCACTTATGGACCAAAAACCATATCTCAGGAACTACTAGACCCATTTCAATGAAATTCGGTATATAATATTTTCTTAACACCCTGATGGCATGTACGAAATGTGGGTGAAATCGGTTCACAACCACGCCTTCTTCCAATATAACGCTATTTTAAATTCCATCTGATGTCTACTTTGTATAATATATACATTAGGAACCAATGATGATAGCGGAATAAAACTTTACACAAATACGGTATTTGAAAAATATGTAAATGACGGATATTGAAATCTCGATTATCACTTTATCATGCGAGAGTATAAAATGTTTGGTGACACCCGGACTTAGCCCTTCCTTACTTGTTTTCAGATATTATTATCATTTTTTACAATTATCTTTCTTCAATGTAATTATTATTTATTTTCAGGTATTAATAACCTTTATTTTATTTTCAGGTTTTAATAATTCTTTTCTTTAATTAATCTTTTTTCAGATATTAAATATTTTTGAAAATTAAATATCTTTTGATTTATATAAACTGTAATAAATTTTTGTAAACATATAAAAAATAAAATAAAAATTTTGAAAATTAAAAAGTTTTGTTTGAAATTTTAAAAGTAGGAATCAAAAAATGCAACCCTGCATCAGCCGTCGATTGGGGATATTAGAGCAGGACAGATATACTTTTTTATATGACACTGCTGAATGAGCGCCACAAAGATGTATGATCACATGTATACGTACGTGAAAGGGTAAAATTGTCGCTCGGCCTATGCCAAAGTACACATGATTACCCTATGGATTACCCACATACTTACCCACTGATTATCTGGTTTTTACCCGCTCATGGTTGGCAGGGTATTTAAGCATACATATACTTGCTAATCCGCAAGTGTAGATGCTAATGACCTGCACATTGTTAATTTTCTTTTCTCGATCTCTTCTGATCGCGCAAGTACAAATATATATCTACACATACATATATACGGTATTTGTTTTGCCTAGGCGGTAATACTAATATAATGCTAATATATACATACCAAGTTTTAGGGGTATATCCAAAAGATAAAAACAATAAAAAATCTTAAATTATTAGAAGCTGCGATTATACTCGTAGCATAATTATAAACAATAAGCGGTGCGGAATTTGAACAAAAAACCCCAAAAAAAAAAAAATAAATAAATAATAAAATTTTAATAACGATCAATATATTAGTACATACTTATATACATAATCTAAGCCGGTATAGGCAAATATTATTCAACAATACCTCCTTGTTCTTTGTATTACAAAAACAAGCTGGATTGTATACCAGTCAATTTAGCATATCATATGCACATAAATACGCACATAGCGTGCATCTATACATATGTACAAAGGTTATTGACGTCCTATACCTCTTTTACGAGTGCTTATACACAAGACATACGGATAAATCCGTAATAGAAAATATATAAATATAAATATAAAATCGCAACTAAACACAATAGTGCGGTTAACAAAACCGATTACCGCGTATTTTAGTAAATTTACGGGAATAACAACTCTTATTTACTTAAAAGAATTTCGGTTTTCTGCATTTATCAGATATATCTCATCAAATTTTTATTCTAAATAAGCACAGATTCAAAACAATCTAAATCACGCCAATTTCTCACAATTCCAAAAATGGCTGATGACGATAAACAAACACACCTGCAGAAGCTTACATGCTCAAAGCACGGTACAAAGCAAAAGAGATCAAAAGATCATACAATATCGAGATATATCGCTGAAAGTGATAGTTTTATAAGATATTGCACAGGATTTCAAGCTTCCCCTATTACTGACATCACGGAATCAGTTTTGAATATAAAACTAGAAAGTGTTAACAATCTATGGGCATACCTTCTGGCAGCGTACGATACAGTACTAGATACTGACGACGATGAACTCCCAGAAAACACAAAAACTTCGGCGACAGATAAGTGTGATAACTGCCGCGATCAGTACGAGTTAACAAGGGGAATGATAACTGAACAAATTAGTTTAGTAAGGCCAAACTTTCACAAGCAGGTATAAATCAGATATAAAACAAAAGGCAGTATCGTGAAGCAATTCGCTTTAAATGACGAAAATTTTAAACTGGCTTGGGAAGCTCTTGTCGAAAGGTAAGAAAATGAAAGGGTTGTGATAAAAAACCCAATAAAAACTTTATTGCATTTGCCAAAACTTCATCAAGAAACTAGAAAGAAATTTCAAAATTTATATTCGACAGTGACCAATTGTTTATCAGTGTTAAAAACACAAAACATCTCCACAAAATCGTGGGACCCTATGATAGTAACCATTTGTGTAGAAACACTCCCTGATGCTGCGTTACTAAGATGGGAACAATCACTAGGGGAAAGAAAAATAATGCCCACCTGGCAACAGATGAAAACATTCCTCACTGCTCAATACGAGATAGCTGAGCGGATAAACAAAAAACTATAAAGCCAAAACGTCATCAAAATGACTCAAGTAAAAACTTGTTTAAAGCCCAAGCCAGTAATAACATACAATATAATAGACACGTTAATAAAAGTCACACATTCGTGTCAAATCAAATAGTCAATGGCAATCATTGTGTGAACTCTGTAAGGGAGGTCATAAATTAAGATCTTGCGAGAGATTCAAAAAATTATCCGTTTCAGATAGAAACAATCTGGTCCGTCAACACAAACTTTGCATAAACTGTCTGTCGAATTCTCATATGACAAAAGACTGTGAAAGCAAATTCAATTGTGTATACTGTCAACGAAGACATCACTCATTGCTTCATATTACCAATTTTCAAAATATGAAGAAAAATCAATTTTAAAAAACCACGGGGATAGTCGTTACAACTACATCAAGTAATCGCAAAACCTCAAATTCCGAAAAAAAGGGAGGAACAACCCTGTTGCTCTAAAGCAGGGATGGGCACATTTTTAGCCCGCAAAGTTAGCACAGTGCGCAGTGTGCGCAAAGTGGCTAGATGAGGGGAATATGCGTTTACGAAGGAAAGGGCATAAAAAGTTGCGAAAAAAATCAATTACATTCCTACGTAACCTAATGTTCATCGCAGAATGGTTGCGGCCAGGGATAATGGGATACCCAACTTATTCCAGTGTGAGAGCGTCTCGAAATAAGCGTTTTTTTACATTTTCTATTATGGCCAGATCGAACAAAATAAGAATTTTTGGGCATTTTAAATTAAAACACCCAACGTTTATTACGATTGCAAATTATTATATATTGAACTTTTAATATATTATGAAACTACTTAAATCCTTTTTTATGATTTTATGGTATATTAAAACAACTGACTTTTGATCTTTCGATACTTAATAAGGTGAACTAAGCCTGTTAGTTGTCAATTATTAAATGTTTTTAATCATTTGTAATTGAAAATGAATTCTATTATGCATCAAATTACAAAACGTTTCATGAAATATATTTAAATTTCGCCTTTTCATTGATTTTCATTGTTTTAAATTTTTATTAGCGATCTTGAACAGCGGCAACAAATTCCTCCGTTCACAAATATTTTTGGTATAATTTCAATCTGGCCGTTCCAGTCATTCCAATTGCAAAACGTCGAAACCTACCCAATCCAGTCAACTGTCAAAGTTCGGTCATATTTCCAGTGACATGAGAGTTGGGGATCTCTTTATCTCTAGTTGCGGCAATACTGACATTGTAAAGTTGTGCGAACAAAAAGAGGTAAACATAATTTGCAGGTTTTAGAGTTTCTCATTAATATTTGTTTTTATTTACCTTTGCATTGTGGGAAATTGTAATCAGTGGTAAGAAAAAATTATATGAGTTGTTAAAAACAATTTTATTTAAAAAGAAAATAGCACATTTTAAAATTTCACAACACCTTATGGTTGTTCCTATTTTGTTCACACCACTACACATGTGATAGAACAGTTAATGGTGGTGATGCCAGTTGTAAAAATTCATTTTAGCTACAATTGGAAAAACTTTTCTCAAGTTGTGGGCTTTTATACGTATGTTCATATGCAAGGTAGTTTTATATGTATATCTGCATATATGTATAAAAAAGAAAAGATACTTGTGACCATAATATCTTTTTTGTTTAAACATATTGCAGTTCCATTTAATGAAAATGCTCATATAAACATATTATTTGTGATATTTTCAGTTTGGTTGTTTTACAAAAATATTCAAAGAATTTAGGTTTTTTTTATAATTGTTTTGTTAAATTTTAAAGATCTAAGTTACCTCTGGAAATGTATTAAAATAATAATTCGCGCTATAGAAAGGGAACACATATTTTCAACAAAAATAAGAAATTATCAAGTAAAAATTTATTTGCGCCGTATGACATTATTGATTGAGAGTGGCTAAGCCAGTGGTCGGCATTTCTTAGCACATTTGTGCAAACTAACTTCACACGTACGCTTATAGCACAACCAGTGAGAAACGTAGAATCGTGGCTCGTGTCAGCTGGCAAGACCTATCTTATGGGCGCTCAATGTAACTGAACAGTGAAAAACGCTACTCCCTTCTCTCTTTGACGTGGGATGACGTGAGAATTCACGGCATTTGGATTTTTGCCGTAGAAACGTGTCAGCTGATTGCTCTCTCACAACGCAGGGCTGCCAATATCGATATACTGTAGTAATTATCAACTTTTAAAATTCAATCTGTTCAATATGTTTCAATATGTTTGAAATTTTCATAAAATAACTCAAAATCAAAGTCAAATGCTATTATTTATAAATATGTAAACTACTTTAGTAGTTTGTTTTCAGTTTTGATATTTTATATTGTAAAAAATTGTAATTGAAAGCAAAGATGTCCTCGAAACTATATATGCGTATTGGGCAATGGCAACATTGTTCAAATGAAAACAAACAAAGATGGCTAATTTATGCGTTTTTACCACGTTTTTCACTGTTCAGACATTTTGCCGATGAGGAAGGAAAAGGAAGGAAGGTATTAACATCACGCAAAATTATAGCGCAAAACCAAATATGCCCAGCGAGAAATATTTTGTGATTCTAAATGCCTTTGGTGCCATGCAATGTCTTTTATGTTCCAAGTCTTTTAAAGATAATAGGGAATATATCCTTAAAAGACATTTTGTTAATTTTCATTGTACTATAAATTATTTAGATGAAAAAGAAAAAAATGTTTTTTAAAGAAAAAAATATATATTTTTGCTAAAAATATCTGATTGGTTACGTAAAAACGAATACTTAGATTATAGTGAACGTATTAATGAAAACCTAAAAACACAGCTATCAAGTTCCATTAGTTTGGAGATTGTTAGGCAGGGTAGGCCGTTTTCCGATGGAGTCTTTATTAAAAAAATGTGTAGTAAGGTTTTGCAAAAACATAGTTATAATCATTAATATAATTATACTAGCTGTTACCCTGTGCGTTTCGCTACACCTAAATCGATTAAAACTCTTAAGGGTTTTTACTTTGTGTTTTATTTATTGTTGTAAAACTGTTACTTATTTATAAAACATTTATAAAACATATTGGTATACAACATTTTTGGTTTTTCCACCTGGCACGTAAATGAATAAGCACCTTGGTGTTCCCACTATCGAGCATGCGACGAACAATCGGCCGTGGGAGAAGCACGGTTCTTCCAAATGGCACGATTCCGATTACTTTGGCGGAGGGGTAAAAAAAACGAATTTCCGTATAAACGGGGTATCTACGGATAGGGAAGCTCTTCCAGAGGAGGAATATCCAAAAATAATGTAAAAATTGCTAATATTTTTTAAAATATTCACGATTAAAAGTTCAAAAATTTGCACTAAGAAAACATAATATTTCTCTATGTTTCACAAAATTTTTTCACATTTTTTACTTTGTATATTTAAATACACACTCTAAGCTTTGAAATAAGCTCACATTTCACATTAATTTTTCAATTTTTAAGCTAAATTTTGTAATTTAAAAATCACTTAGCACACTCATCGTTGAAAAGGTCAGATTGTTTACAATTATGAGGAAAACGAGCCTTGCCACATCTTAAACAGTAAATATGTAGGATTTTTAACAATTTTTCTTTGTTTGTTTTATCGCGTGATTCTTTTTTCTATATTAAACATAAAAAAATACTTTCTACCTATGTATATGTGTAAAACGTAATTTATGTGACTGAAGTACTTTCGCGAAGTACTCCTTTATGCATTGGCGGCCTTCGGCCGCGCTTTAAAAAAATAACCCTGGTCGAGCGAATACCCGGGGTGAATGAAGTACTTTCACGTAGTACTCCTTTCTGCGTTGGCGGCCTTCGACCGCGCTCTAAAAAAATAACCCTGGCCGAGCGAATACCCGGGGTGACTGAAGTACTATCGCGTAGTACTCCTTTCTGCGTTGGAGTTATTATATCTGTCAGCGATATCCATTTATTTCTTATGATACACTGGTTTGTATTTTAGGTGACGATATATATGTATATTATTATATTTAAAATATGAGTTTCGGATATAAAGTGGTTATATTTTTCGGTTATCATGCACTCATATTGAAACAAAATTTGAGTTTTCGTACTGTACTGTACTGTACACCTTACACTTTATTACGTAATATTATTATATAATATTACTTATACAAATGTATATAATATTATTATATAATATTACTAATACATGTATATAATATTACTTATTTGCTTAATAAATTTAAAAAAAGAAAATATCCATTTGCATGAATAGAGAATTTTTTGCGAAAAAGAGGAATTTCAGCGAATTGCCTTGTCATCACATGGCAGCGCTCCATTTCTTCGTAATTTTTGGTAAACAAATGAGGTTCAAAAGAGTGTAAAATGTAATTTTTGAAATAAAGATTTTTTATATAAAAAAACTGCTAAAAGTGTAAAATGTGGATTTATTTAAAAGATTATAGTGTAATTTAATTAATTTGAAGAGAAAAATGTGAATAAAGTGTGTTTAACGTGGTGAAATAGCTTCTTGAAATGTTCGAATTTTGCGAATTTTAGAACTTTAAGGTCGAATATCTCCTAAACTAAGCGTTTGCGGTACCTATAACCTTATATATTTTTTAATCAGGAGGACTTCCTCTTTTAAACGGTACCTTCAAATCGCGGCGCCAAAGAAATCGGAATTGTGCCTTCCAAATTGACGCCGCACACTTGAAACGTTTGCCCTTGCGATTTGTTGATGGTCATCGCAAAGGCAAGACGTACTGGGAACTGCAAGCGCTTAAATTCAAATGGCATGTCCGTTGGAATCATGGGAATGCGTGGTAAGAGTACAACTTCACCTGCTGCCTTGCCATTTAGTATTGTTGCTTCAATCAAATTTGGCCACAATTTTTTGGCTGAAAGTCTTGTGCCATTACACAAAGTCGGTGGCTTCATATTTCGTAAAAGTATAATGGGTGAACCGACTTTCAGGACCAAACGATGCGGTGGCAGACCGGGGGGATCCAAAGAATTCAAGAATTCAGTTGGATTATTGACTGCTTCATCTTGATTTAAAACGCTATCAATCGATGTACATACTATATGTTGTAGCTTCTCCTGGCAGTTTTTCTTGAATGGCAAAATTGATTTCGTTGACGTGTACATTTTTCGGTGCCAATATTACGCGTTCACTTAAATAATCGTGGCGTTGATAGTGTTGAACAATGTTCGGAAATACACTTTCAATCAGTTCTTCTTTCGATTGTAAAAGTGTACAAAAGTTGTTCGGCAATGTGATCAAACCGGTATCATCGATTTGTATTTTGCCTTCGCCAATGTCCAACAACTGCTTCGAAAACGCCGCTGCGGATCGATCATTTTGCAGTTGGACTCGCATGTTGATGGTAAGAGTCAGCCTTTGAACATGTCTCCACAAAACTGATGATTTTAAACATATGTTTATTTCGTCGGCAGGAGTTGATCGAGGAATGACTGACAAAGTTTGCCGAAAATCGCGGGATAATAAAACTAATGCTCCGCCAAAAATTTGTTGCTTTTGGCGTAAATCTTGCATTGTTCTATTGAATGCTTCTACTGACTTTTTGTTAGCCATATGGCACTCATCCCATAGAACTATTCCAGCTCCTCGCAAAACTTTTGCCATTGTTGAATTCCTCGATATGTTGCACGTTGGTGTTTCAACGACTTGGATGTTCAACGGTAATTTCAACACAGAATGTGCTGTTCGGCCGCCATCAAGTAGAGTAGCAGCGATGCCTGACGAAACAATTGCCGGCGCAATTTTCTGCTGTGACCGAATAGTAGCAAGAATCAAAGAGATCAGAAACGTTTTCCCTGTACCACCGGGCGCATCAAGAAAGTAGAATCCACCGGCGTTATTGTCAACCGCGCGTAATCTTATCATAAGCATTTTTCTTCTGAATATTCAATTTACTTATTCGCAATTGTAAGGCACAGATATTCAACCAATATCAAAGCAGAATTATACATTTGTAATGTACATATATAGCAAGTCTGCGTCCCATGCTCGATTACGCGCCAAAATTAATAAGTCCTCGGTCATGCAGTCTTTGTACTTATTCCACAGTTATTGCGGATTTGACCGAAGGCATGTAGATATTATTATGGCGAATAGTACGCGTATATGTTTTGGATGAGATGTGAGTGATGCGTCATGAAGTGCGGTGTCCCAATGCATATCATCTTCTAACAAATGCAATCGCTGACATGCTTCACGATACGTCGCACACAACTGACCGTCAACAGTTTTCAAATCATCAAATGATCTTGGTCTGGTCACGTTGACTAATAACAGACGCAAATAAAAACATTCGGCGGTGTTCGGATGGATGGTGTAAATGCGTCTTATGGCATCGGTTTTACGGACATTTGGATAACCGTCAACACGCTCCCCTTGCTTTCGTCGTTGAAATGTTTTCGATGATGGATTCCAAGTGAAATATTGTGGTATTTCGGAATATAACAATGTTCTTGCAAATTCATCGTTTTCACACAACTCGAAAAAGGTAGTTAGTGTTGTCCCCGGTGGTCGTGCTAGAGTATGCGTATTTGAAGTACATAAATAAAAATATGCATATTTGAAGTACATAAATAAAAATGGAAAAATTAACCTAAAACTACATCTTAAACTATGTATTTTACCCACACACGCATATGCAATAAGACCCACCAACAGTGTATTTGCGAACCGCATGGAAGCACTTACGAAACAATAACAATACTCACTTGCTTTGTGTTGTACGCAGAATGTTAATCACGTTGAAATCTGAGAAAAATACACACAATGTTGAAACATTTTTTTGATACACTCAGTGCATTCGGAACACTTACGTTCTGTATGTCTTGTTAGCTTGACAGTCATCCATAGAAAGAACGAATGGCAGGCAAAAACGATCAACATGCGATGTCAATGTTTTTTATTAATTGTAGACATCCGTCAGTTGTTTCTTTTTTTTTTTTTTTTGCAAAACGTTCAATGATACACACATTAAATTTCTTATGTGCGCCCTCCAAACAGACCCCAATCACCCCTGAAAATTTCATTGAAATCGGGCAAGCCGTCTAGGAGGAGTATGCGAACAGGAAGTTTTGCCACTTAATTTTATATATATAGATTATATATATAAATTATTCCCTTCATTTCGAGAAACTGCAGAACTTCTTATTTATCTGTTCATTATTTGCTCATAAGATTCATTTGTGCAAATGTGTAGGAAGAAACAGTGGTTCATAAACTGAAGTTATTAATGAAATTACTTTTTATAAGGAAGTTTTACAATAATGCGTGTAGCTACAGCAAATGAGATTAAACCAAACATACAATTTATTGCTTCAAATAAACTAAATTAAATGCTGCTATAAAGACGTATTAAAAAAATGATTACTAAAATAAAATATTTATTATGCTTTTTGTTATTTGTTTTAAATTTTATAAATTTATAGTAGTCGCAAAGAAACTTAAAATTGTTAGGCAATTTTACAGTTATTACCCACAGTGCAACTTCCCATATATGCGCGCGCTCTCATTTGTAAACATGGCGTGCTCTCATTTGTAAATATGGAGTGGTAAAATACGTTGCTCTCACTTCCCTCTTCATGTTTGCCGGGATGATCCCCTCATCTTGCCCTCAAAATGTGTGCTCGTGCCCAAACAGGCAAAACGCCACTGAGGGCTAATATGCCCACCCCTGCTCTAAAGCAGTAAAAATGCAAGCGCTTCGTTCAGAAAATGAAAGCAAAATTCATTACCAACTGCGGTCATTACCATTGAACATAAAGGTGATTTATTCAAACTAAGAGCGTTAATAGATCAAGGCTCTCAAAGATCCTTTATATCGTCAAAGGTTCAAAATCGGCTAAAATTGCTAATAAAACATTCCAATTTTCAAATTTCGGGAATGGTCGGAAGATTTATTCAAAATTCAAACAAAATATGCCCAATCACCATAGTTTCTCCAAATGCGGATATAAGAATAGATGCACAAGCCATCGTTCTACCGCAACTTACATATTATTAGGCAGTGACTTAATACCTCAAATAATTATTGAACGTATAGAGAAAATATCCAATAAATTATTAGCCCAAAATATAATCTTTGGGTGGATTATAAGTGGACAAGTCAATGAAAAAATAAATTCTTTCACAACACAAATGGAAGATATCACAAACGAATATTTAAATAATGAACTTAAAAAATTCTGGGAAGCAGATTACCCAACTTTCAGAAGAAGATTAGGTATGCGAAGCCTATTACAAGTCCTCAACAACAAGAAACGAATATGGTTGTTATGTTATGCGACTGCGATTCAAATCCACCTTTTCAGAAACTATAGCTCTAGGCCACTCTAGAATCTCAGCAATCCAGCAGCTCCTAAGCATGGAAAAAAGCCTGATTATCAAAAATTAGCTAAAATCAGCATATGATAATGTGATGGACGAATATCTTGACTTCAATCATATGGAAGAATCTGTACCATATGAAAAAATATCCAAAGGTACTAGATATTTTCTTTTAACCTTCCACATCACAATGTATAGGCCAATTCCAGTACATGAAGATGACCAAGATTTCCAACGCATAGTCTTCCGCAATTCAATTAATAGTCCAATTAGCGACTACAAAATTAAAACAGCTAACTTTGGCATCAACTGCGCTCCCTATTTAGCCATTAGAACCTTACATGAAGTTGCAAAAACCGGTGAAACAAATTTACCTTTAGCAACTTCTGTGTTGCAAACTCAAACATATGTGGACAGCATTATGTCAGGTGCGAATCATTACCTCAAGGGATCAAAGCACTAAATTCAGCAGGTTTCCCCTGAAGAAAATAACATCAAATCATCCCGAAATAATCAAAGATGTTGGTTAAATGAGCTTCTGCGCCCCCCTCTTAATATAAGATAACTACACCGCACATATACACACCACACTACACACACCATACTCAACATATTGGCATCATGTGCATCATATTTTCCTCCCACACTACACACTCCATTCTCAACACATCGGCATGATGCCCACCGCATCATCATCTACACCATACTTTCACACCACACCCGAGGACACCAGAACATAATCAACTAAAGGGCCCGATGGACGGCGCCAGCATCTCTTTTGATTACGATCCGCGCGCATATACGCATCGATTGCCATCTCGTCGCTTGAACCTTCGAAATCTTCTCCTTCACTTTCGTCGCTAATTCAACGGGTGAATTCGCGGGTTTGATACCCACTAGTATATGGGTAAGATCGTAAGTTTTTTATGGTCCTTCGAGCCGTACCGGACGGCACTATTGGTAAAACAAATAATATATCGGTCACGGTGACGCGTTAACTAAATAAAATAAAAGTGTGAAAAAAAAGGAAAAAAAAAACCGGTGTAACAAAAAAAAAACGTTTGTGATACGGTTGAGAAAACTGTTGTAAAAGTCGAAAAAAAACAAAAAAAAACCGTTGTTGAATATTGGAAAAAACCGGTGATTAAAATTGTGGGAAACCAATTAGATGAGGTGACACAGTTTTAGCAGTGACAAACAAATAAACCGTTGTGAAAAGAAAACAAAAAAAAAAGGAGCCGGTGGTGACACAGTAAAGCAAAAAACCGTGTTGTCGATACATACATATATATACATATGTACGTGCATATACCACGGTGGTGACAAAATTGGAAAAAAAAGAATATATTAAAAATAAAATTTCATACGCATGGGAAAAAGTGCGGCTACAAAAAACGAAAGTGTGGTGGCAAAGAGTGTAGTGTGGAAAATAATACACATACAATACATACATACATATATGCATGTAAGGTGACAGTGAGTGGAAATATAACCCACAAGAAAAGAAAACAAAAAAAAATAATAATAATAACTAAAAAGTGTGGTGACAAAGTTCGGTGAAGTGAGAGAGATCAGAGAGAAAGAGTAATTTACACCTACTATATGACATATAACCTACATACAAAAGGAATAAGTCATACAAAAATACAAGCTACAACACCAGCAACAAAAGGATTGGAGAACTGGAGAAGCAAGAAAACGAAGGACAGGCACAATCATAAGCACAGCACAAGCACCGGCACACACTCAGGCACACACACATACATAAGTACATAAACTCACAATATACCAAAAAGCCCCTGGCGGAAAGCAAGGTGAGTTGTATCGTTTCATTTCAATTTTTATGTTATATGTATACACATATGTATGATTTAATATCAGAAAATTAAATCTGCCAAAATTCCGGTCGGAAAAGTATTTGAAAACCGTTTCCAAACTGTTTTCGGTATTCGGTTTATTTTACGGTAAAAACCGAAAAACCGCTAACAAAGCAGTTTGGTACTGTATACAGCGGATTAGTGATTGCCGGTAAAAACTTACCGTTGTGTTATAACACAAAAATCATCCCAATAAAAACAAAAAAAACGTTCAAGTATTTACTTGCAGTAATTTCGAGCAATGCCTCTTATACTTAATCAAGTATAAGCAGGATTGCTTAAACTAAGCTACGGCAATCACAAGAAAAAAAATCAATCAAAAGCATATGCGCAAATAAAATTGTATATCATACAAATTAAAAACTCCGTTTAGTTCTCGTGCTTTCAATCTAAACGGACGTGTTTTTCATGCGCTCCGTAGAAATTTTCGAAAAAAACAAAAATAAAACAAAATAAACAAATATTAAAAAAAGTGCAATAAGTGCAAGCGTTAGCTAATAACGCCGAAAGTGAAAATCAAAACATAAAAAATTCATAAACTGTTTACAAACAATAACCATAATAAAATAACAAATAATAAGTGGGAAATTAAACAAAAAATACAAAAGTATGAGCGCAGCGCAGCCCCACCAACAAGGCCGTAGGCATTCTCTGAATGCCTACTTCAGCTTTGTAGAGCCTGCGAGTTCAGCTCCTACCAACAAACAAGGCAACGGTGAGAAGGATGAGTCATCGCAGCGACCAACTGAGCAGCACCATAAGCAGAGCTTACAAAAAGCAAAAGCAGAAGAGAACGGCAGTCAACAACGGCCAGCAGCAAACGTGATCACACCAACAACTAAGCAGGTACCAGCAAGTACGCAGGCAGTGAAAAACAACATAAAACAAGGTGAGAATGTACCAATGAAAAAAGGCCAGTCTGTACAAACTGGCATTGACCGCTACATCAACATAAAAAGGAAATTAAGTCCTTCAAAGTCAGCGGTCAATCCCAAGAAATTTCAAGGCGGTACACCATTAAAGAATTATCCGGAAGTTTTAAATGGCAATAGGTTTGCCTTACTAAGCAATGGATCAGACTACGATGCGAAGGGTACCACCACAGTCGTTAATGCCAAACCACCTCCAATATATTTGCGCGAACGTAGCAGTAATGCTCTCGTTGCTGAATTAAGTAAAATTGTAGGTACTAACAATTTCCATATAGTGCCTTTGAAAAAAGGCAATATAGATCAAACAAAAATTCAGTCCTACACAGAAAAAAGTGTTATGGACATAGTTAAATTTTCGTCAAATAAAAACAAAAATTATTATTTGTATCAACTGAAGAGCTCTAAGGGCCTAGTTGTTGTAATCAAGGGTATAGAGTCCGTCGTAGACTCTAGTGAAGTCAAAGAAGCATTGGAAGAATGTGGTTTTGGAATTAAAACAGTTGTAAATATATTTAATAGAAACAAAGTACCACAGCCGATGTTTAAAATTGAATTGTTGCCGAATTCGAATCAACTTAAAAAAATGAGACCCATCCAATATATAATTGGAAATATTTGCTGCATCGTAAAGTAACTGTGGAAGAACCACATAAAAGAAACGGTCCGGTACAATGTACTAACTGCCAAGAATATGGGCATACTAAATCATACTGCACTCTACGTAGTGTTTGTGTGGTATGTGGTGATTTACATCCCACTTCCAAATGCACCCTTAAGAAAGAAGAATTAAATAAAAAATGCAGCAATTGCGGAGGAAATCATACTGCTAACTACAGAGGTTGCCCTGTATATAAAGATTTGAAATCAAAGTTGTCACAGGGCATTCAAGCACGTCGTAACCAAATGTTACAAACAGCCCGTAATGAAGTTATAGCAACCTCAGAAAAAAGTACAAATCCTATTACTTCTAACAATAATAATATGCAAGTAAGCTATGCAAATGTGGTGAAAGGCAACACTGTGCAAATGCAACTTCCGCAAAATCCTCCAAATGGAGCTATTGAAACTATGATCAGAAATCTTACACAGTGTATGACACAATTTATGTCTACTATGCAAAACATGATCCAAGATTTAATTAAATCACAAAATCAAATGCTGCAAAATTTATTAAGTAAAAAATGAGCTTACTAAATATCTGTATATGGAATGCTAACGGTGTTAACCAACATAAATTAGAGATTATCAAATTTCTGTCTGAAAAGAATATAGATGTAATGCTTATTTCAGAAACTCATCTAACAAATAAAAATAATTTCAGTATACCGGGTTTTAGACTATATGTTACAAATCATCCGGATGGTAAAGCGCATGGTGGCACGGCAGTGTTGATTAGAAATCGTTTAAACCACTATGCTCTAGAATCTCATGCTACACCACAGTTACAAGCTACAAAATCACTAAAATCGGGGTTGTGACTTAAACCTTACGGCTATATACTGTCCACCTCGTTTTAAAATTACAGAAATCGAATTTAAAGACTTTTTTGGAACACTAGGTCAAAGATTTCTAGCAGGTGGAGATTGCAACGCAAAACACACGTACTGGGGCTCACGTCTTATTAATCCGAAAGGACGACAGCTGTATCAAACCGTTATAAATAGGCACAATAACCTTGAAATAATATCTCCTGGTAAGCCGGCGTATTGGCCTAGTGATCGTAAAAAAATACCAGACTTAATTGATTTCGCTGTAATCAAAAATATAGAGAAATCGCCTATAACAGCTGATACATGTACTGATCTATCTTCTGATCACTCTCCTGTACTAATAAAGTTATGTGAACTACCCATATTCGTTAATCCAAAGGTGGGTCTAACTTCTTATAAAACGAATTGGCTAAAATATAAAAAATACGTCAGTAGCCACATTAATATTAAGTACAAAATAAATACAGGAAGAGATATTGACGAAAGCATAAGAGAAGTCAATGATATAATAACCAGCGCAGCTGTCTTAGCAACACCAAGCAAAAGCTATAATCCGCTTGGTCTCAGAAAAATCTCTAATAAAGAAATAGAGATGCTTGTAAATGAAAAAAGACGTGCAAGACGTGAATGGCAGATAAATCGCTCCCCCTCCACTCAGCTTCAATTGAAAGCTGCGGTACGTAAATTAAAAAAGCGCTCAAACGTGAGGAAGAATTGAACACCGAAATGTATATAAAGAAGCTGTATCCAAATTCAAACAAGCAAAATTCCCTTTGGAAAGCCCAAAAGTCCATGAAGCCACCAACTGACTCCAACATGCCAATACGAGACTTGGGTGGAAATTGGGCTCGAAGTGACGAGGAAAAGGCTAATTGTTTTGCAAATCACCTTGAAAAGGTATTTCAACCCAATTTGCCAAAGAATAATTTTAAGCTGTCAATCTTACCCAACACAGCTAAAGAGTCGCTCGAGTCTCTTAAGACCTCACCTTCTGAAATTATTGGTATCATCAAAGAACTTAATCCAAAAAAGGCGCCGGGATATGATAATATTTCCCCAAAAATGCTAATTGAGTTACCAATTATTGCTGTAGAGGTGCTGTCTTTGCTCTTCAATGCAATTCTTAGTTTCGGATACTATCCGATTTCATGGAAAAAGTCGCAGATTATCTTGATAGATAAACCTGGAAAAGACTTAACACAGCCGTCTTCATACAGACCAATCAGTCTTCTACCCTGTCTTTCAAAAGTATTTGAAAAAGTATTACTATCAAAGATAACTCCTTTCCTTCATGAAAATAATACAATACCAACGCATCAATTCGGTTTTCGTGCGAAACATGGCACAATAGAGCAAGTAAATAGAATTACTAACGAGATAGGGAAAGCATTTGAGCGCAGGGAGTACTGTTCAGCAATAGTTTTAGATGTAGCTCAGGCGTTTGATAAGGTGTGGCACGAAGGTCTTTTATACAAGATTAAAAAAATTCTACCTTTAGAACTGTATAAAACATTGGAGTCTTATTTAAAAAATAGACGATTTATGGTAAAAGTGGGAGATTTCATATCTGATGAACGACAGATAAGGGCTGGTGTACCCCAGGGCAGTGTCTTACGCCCAACACTATACATCATATATACAGCAGATCTTCCAACAGCTAACAATGTATTAACTTCAACTTTTGCGGATGACACAGCTATAGTGAGCCGTAACAAATGCCACATTTTAGCATCACGAATATTAGCGAAGCATTTAAGTTCTGTCGAAGAGTGGCTAGCGAACTGGCGTATAAACGTGAATGAACAGAAGTGTAAGCATATTACATTTTCGCTAAGACCAAAGATGTGCCCGGCAGTAAAAATAATCAATATATTAGTACCCCAAGCGAACGAAGTAACATATCTTGGTATTCACCTAGATAGAAGACTCACGTGGTGAAAACGCATCTCTAGTAAAATAACATGTATGAAGATTAGAGCTGCAAATTTAAATTGGCTTTTAAATAAAAACTCAAAACTTAGCCTAGACAACAAAGTGCTTTTGTATAATGCGGTCATAAAGCCGATTTGGATGTATGGCATTCAACTGTGGGGTACGACCTGTGCAACCAATATTGATATATTACAAAGGTTTCAATCAAAAATGCTTAGAACAATCACTTGCTTGAGCCTGTCTAGTTTTTAATTAGATTTAAGATTTTATAACTTATTTGTTAGGCTTTAAGAAAAAGCAGATCCAATAAATAAAATAATTTTGAAACAAAAAAAAAAAAAAGTGCTCGTGGGCAACTACGGGCAACTGCCCGTGAGCAACTGCCTCGTTTTCTTTATTATGTTTTCTTATATACAGTATTTTGCTTAAGTCTAGATACAAATATTTATCTCACATTCTAGGAAGTATATCTACAATTCACTTGAGATATGACATATGTTACAAGTGGAAAGATTCATCTTACAATCTATGAATTACATTTTGGGACCACCTAAGGTGGACAGTATTAGCAAAGTACACATAATGTTTCAATACGGACCATATGCGTCGTAAGTGTCATGTTACATATTTATGACAGATAAAGAATATGTTCATGTAATGTGAACTGGTGGTATTAACTCCCCCACCTCTAAATTGAAGCGTCTCGATTCAAATGGATATATAGTAGTACGTGAGGCTATAGACTATTTTATCAATTTGAACAGTACCTACTATTTTGAAATCTCAATTTATTTTACAATTTATTTAAATTTGACTCTTAAATATACTTACTATTTTTATATATGACATCTTTTATTGTATTATTGCCTGAATACATTTCAGCAATTTTTTCTTTTACATTTAGGGTTTTCTCAAGTCGCATAAAGTTATAAGTTATAACGATTCGAAAACATAACATTGAGAATTGTAAATGTGTAAACTCATTTTTGTATGAAATCTAACAACATTTTTTTTTTAAGCAAGTGTAAAAATTTATAATTTCACGATTTTACGATGCTTTACGACGGCTTGTGAGTACCCCAATTATTGAAATTATTTATTTAAAATATTAGTACCTCCTTTTTTGGAGTATATTCTTTTATTTTATTGTCGGTATTATCTTCGACTGGCGTCTTAGGATTTTCTAGTCCGAAGTATTTTAAATTTTGTATTTTTATATTCTATTTGGTTTTTCGCCATTCTTTTTTGTTTTATTTTACCGGTAAAATCTTCGGCTGTCGTTGTTGAACTTTTTGTTCCACAATTTTAAAGTATTTTTTTATTTTTAGTATTGCCGGTACTTTCTTCGGCTGGTGCCTTAAGACTTTTTTGTTCAAAGTAATATAAATTTTGAATTTTTATATTTTGATTTACATATATGTATATATTTATATTTATTTTATATATTTTTCTATTATTTTTTTGTTTTATTTTGCCGGTATGAACTTCGTCTGGCGTTGTTGAACATTTTCGTTCTACAATATTTTGTATAATTCTTCTTTTTACTCTGCTGGTATGAATCTTCAGCTGGCGTTTTAGGACCTTTTTGTCCCAAAATATTTTTTTTTGTTAATAAAATATTGCCGAAAAAATCTTCGGCAGGCACTGCAGGAGTCTCTGCTCCTAAAGAATTATATTTTTTTTATCCTTTAAATTTATTTTTCGGTTTTGTATGTTTTTTTTTTATATAAATTTGTGAGTTTCATGAAATAACATATGTATATAGTAATACTCACAAAAATATATAATAGTTAAATTTCTTTTTGCATAAATCTATTGTAATAACTTCATATTAAAAATATTAAATTGGCATATATTTTGTTGCCCGCCTGTATTTAAATATTTGTTGTGATCTTTTCTGGGAAAAGATACTCTTTTATTCTGGAGGGTCTGGAGTTCAGATTCG
>NW_026089623.1:9884570-9924380 GCF_024586455.1 Bactrocera neohumeralis | reverse complement strand
TCACAAAGTCGAATTACATGGCTTCTGTGACGCCTCTGAAAAGGCATACTGCGCTACTATCTATGTGCGCACGCAAAGCGACACCACGACCACAAGCCACTTATTAGTAGCAAAGGCAAAGGTGGCACCTTTGAAAACTATAAGTCTCCCACGACTTGAGTTATGTGGCGCACTACTACTTTCCAAATTAGTAGCCATGGTGCAAATGCATTTAAACATGACAAAATGCAAACTATATATGTGGTCCGATTCCGAAATTGTACTAGCCTGGTTGGAAAAACTACCACATGCATAGAAGACGTATATTTCTAACCGCACGTCTCAAATACTTGACCTAGTGGGATCAGCCACTTGGCGTCACGTAGCCAGTGCTGACAATCCTGCCGATCTAGGTACAAGAGGGTGCAAGCCACTGCACCTTGCCACCACCACCCCCTGGTGGAATGGCCCCCGATGGTTGATAGAATCTCCTGATTCTTGGCCACAATTCCCCATGCGCAACATTATCGCACCAGAAGGTCGAAAAATCGCCGCCTTTCACATATTATTGGATGATGCCGACATCCTTGAACGATTTCCATCGTTTCCAAAAGCTCTCAGAGTAGTTGCTTATATGTTCAAATTTATCGAGCAACTCAAAAGCAAAGTAAAAGGATCACATACTTTCCCATGCAACAAAGTGACGCACCTAGAGTTACAAAAGGCAAAGGTCGCACTAATAGCATATACACAAGCGCCCTACTTCAGCCGCGAAGCCGATTTATAAAAAGAGCTCACTCTTAGTTCTAAACCCATTTCTGGACACGAAAGGTCTGCTTCGTGCCAATGGTCGGCTCGCTAATTCGAGCCTAACATACAATGAACGTCACCCTATAATAATTCCAGAGAGGTCACCACTTGCCACATTATTCCTCCATTATATCCACCTTTTAATGCTACACGCCGAACATCGCCTCATGCGACATATGGTACGCCAGGAGTATTACATCCCCCGTCTTAAGCCGCAAATCAAGAAGTGCATCTTCACGTGCAAGATTTGCACTATGCACAAACAGAAGATGCGAACGCAGATTATGGCAGCACTTCCACCGGAACATTGTACAAAAGTACGCCCCTCAAGGTATCAATTGGCATTTCATACCCCCAAGCGCTCCTCATATGGGCGGTTTATGGGAATCAGCTGTGAAAAGCTTCAAATCCCATTTCAAACGGGTAGCTGGAAATTATAAATTCAATTACGAAGAGTTCACGACGTTATTAAATCGAATTGAAGCCGTTCTCAATTCACGGCAACTCACAGTACTATCGCAAGACCCCTCCGATTTCACCGCCTTAACTCCAGGGCATTTTCTAAAAGGAGCACCCATCCTAGCCATTCCTGAGCCAGGCGTGGAGTCGCTATCTCTATTAAATCGATTGGAACGAATTAAAATTCACCTTTGCAACGGCAGCAAGTTGCTCACGCTCACGGTCATTGCCTCAATTGCCTCTCGCACACTCATGCTACTTCAGAGTGCGAGTCACGGGGGCTGTGCCAAATGTGTCACCGGCCGCATCATACGCTGCTACATCGCAGCTCGTCGCGCGAAGCGCACCGGCCATCCAACCATCGCGGCCGCGTATCCCGACTTCCACCCGCCGATAGTGTCATGCACCAGCGGAGTGGAACCTCGTTGCGGCGTCGGCTGACTGGACCACCACCTCGCCGATGCACGGGTCTGAGCAGCGTTGTGGCAACGCTGCAACAACTGCAGCGTCTTTTAGGCTAAACAGTCGTTTAGGGGGGCCTGGATGGTTAAATGAGCTTCTGCGCCCCCCTCTTAATATAATATAACTACACCCCACACATTCACCCCACACTACACACACCATACTCAACATATTGGCATCATGCGCATCATATTTTCCTCCCACACTACACACTCCATTCTCAACACATCGGCATGATGCCCACCGCATCATCATCTACACCATACTTTCACACCACACCCGAGGACACCAGAACATAATCAACTAAAGGGCCCGATGGACGGCGCCAGCATCTCTTTTGATTACGATCCGCGCGCATATACGCATCGATTGCCATCTCGTCGCTTGAACCTTCGGAATCTTCTCCTTCACTTTCGTCGCTAATTCAACGGGTGAGTTCGCGGGTTTGATACCCACTAGTATATGGGTAAGATCGTAAGTTTTCTAGATATAAAAAAGGAAGACTTATTAGATACAGACTTCCTTAAATTCGAAAAGGCTAGTACAACAAAAACACTAGGTATTCAATGGAATGCGATAACCGATCAATCAATTCTCATATACAATTGAGTCAATATCTGCAATGTCCCCCATTACAAAACTCTAAATCCTTTCATCGGTGCCAAAACTTTTCGACCCCGCAGGATGGCTTTCGCCAATAATGATTCAAGCTAAAATTCTCATTCAAGAATTGTGGCAAGATGACACTGAATGGGATGAACACATAAAACCTGTAGGTTAAACAAAATGGGTGCAATTTGCTAACAATTTACATACTATATTAGAAATTGGAATACCTCGTTGGGTAAATTTCACCCTAACATTAACGCAGAATTACACATTTCTGTGATGCCTCTGAGAAGGCTTATTGCACAACAGTCTACGTACGCACTCAGTACGATAACAAAATATCTTCCCATCTTTTGGTAGCCAAAGCCAAAGTTGCACCTTTGAAGACACTAAGCCTGCCACGGCTTGAACTAAATGGTGCTCTTCTGTTAGCAAAATTCTTTTCAATAGTTCAAGCCCATTTCAAATTAAACGATCACAAAATGTATCTCTGGTCAGCGGATCTTGGGACAAGAGGTTGCAAACCACTTCACCTCACCAGCACTACACTCTGGTGGAACGATCCCATTTGGCTAACAGAATCACAAGAATTCTGGCCAAAGCCTCCTGCTCGGAATATCATACCTCCGGAAAGTCGGAAAATAGAAAATGTTCATATCACTCCAGAAGAGGATGATATTCTCCACAGATTTTCATCATTTCCTCAAGCACTAAGGGTAGTCGCTGATATGCACAAATTCATTTATAAACTTAAACAAAAGGTGAAGAGAATATCAAACGATCCTTACTTACAACTAACACATTCCGACTTGCAAGGGCAGTAAAATATTCTCTCGAAAAGAGAAGCTCACTTTTCGTCTTAAATCTATTCCTGGACGCTAAGGGATTAATACGGGCAAATGGAAGACTCGCCAACTCCAGCCTTAGTTACAACGAACGACATCACATCATTATCCCAGACCAGCTTACACTGCATGGTGAGCATCGTTTGATGCAACAAATGGTCCGACAAGAATTTTATATACCGCCACTAAAGCCACAAATTAAAAGGACCATTTTCATGTGTAAACAGTGTACTATGAACAGGCACATGATACGTACGCAGATCATGGTAGCCCTACCACCTGCATGCTGCAATTATGCTCTACCCTTTACCATAACTGCGGTTGATATTTTTTGACCTTTCCAGATAAAGGCCTCGTTGTTAAGGTCTTCCTCATTTAGGAAAGGGTATGTGGCTGTCTTGGTATGTTTTACGACAAAGGGAGTACACCTCGAGCTTTGTTCGGATCTGACTACAGATGCTTTTTTTACAGTATTTACACGCTTTGTCGGACGACGCGGATTTCCTTTAAAAATTATGAGCGACAAGGAAAAAACTTTGTCGGAGCTCAAAAAGCCACGTAAAAAGAGATTTTACAATTCATGAAAGAAGTATCGCCCGAAATTGTCAAAAAATATGCACCCCAAGGGATCGATTGGCAATTCATACCCTCATGTTCTCCATACATGGGCGGACTCTGGGAATCAGCAGTAAAGAGCTTTAAGTCACATTTAAAGAAAACGGCTGGTAACGATAAATTCAATTATGAGGAGTTTACTACATTACTCGCTCGTATCGAAGCCGTACTAAACTCAAGACCTATCTCACTACTCTCGCAAGATCCCTCCGACTTCACAGCCTTATAGCTGAAACAGCCAAAAACGCTTCTCCCTTCTTTCCTTTTCCCCTCTTAGCGAGCAAAATGTGTCAAAAGTTGAGCCCGTGGTAAAAACGCAGAAATCAGCCATCTCTGTTTGTTTTCATTGGAAGAATGTTGTCATTGCTCAATACGCAAATGTACATAGTTTTGTACACATCTATGTTTTCAATTACAATTTTTTATAATATCAAAACTGAAATTAAACTATTAAAAAATAGTTTATATATTTATAAATAATTGCATTCAACTCTTATTTTAAGTTATTTTAAGAAAATTTCAAACATATTGAAGACAACTTTTATAATTACTACAGTATATCGAGATTGGCAACCATGCGTTGTAAGAGAGCAATCAGCTGACACGTTTCTACGGCAAAAATCCAAATGCCGTGGATTCCTACGGCATCCTACGGCAAAGAGAGAAGGGAGTAGCGTTTTTCGCTGTTCATTTACATTGCACTCCCATAAAATAGGTCGTATCAGCTGGCTGTTTGTGCTATTAACCCCAGGGCATTTTCTTAAAGAAGCACCCATTCTGGCCATACCTGAGCCAGGCGTGGAGTCGCTATCCTTATTAAACAGATGGGAGTTAAAAATTAAAATTCTCTATCACGATTTCAGCCGCCGATGGAAGGCAGACTATATAAAGGACTTCCACAAGAGATACCGGTGGAAAACTCAATAAAAGGCACCAAAACTTGGAGACTGCGTCTGCGACTGCGGAATGGCGACTCGGCCGCATTAAACAACTTCATTACGGTTCCGACGGTCATGTTTGAGTAGTTGATCTCCGCAACCGCCGAAGATAAAGAAACGTAAAACGAAACTGCAATGTTAATCAATCAATAAATTGCTAAAACATATAAACCGCTAACAAAATCGAAACCTCGAATAATATAAAACCCCACAAAAGACCTAACATAAATGTCTGATAAAAAATTACATTCTTTTCATGCCGCATAACGTGGCATAAATGTCGTGTCACCGTTTCTCTAACTGAGCATAATGGACGTGAATATGCCATCATCCTCAACGCCAACCATGCGTTCGGCAGTTTCCGCCCCGCGCTCTGAAGCCTCCCCAATAGCAGCACCCCGGACGACCACTGCACCGGCCGCGCTTCGACCAACGACAGGCTCCACCGCGCTTTCCGCACCGCATTCAACGCCCACTATGTCGCCGCCCGCATCGGCTATCGCACTGCGGTTCTTTAAAGGCATGCCACCGATGCAACGCCAGCAGGTGGCACATGCGCACGGGCATTGCCTGAATTCCGCGGGTCAACAGGTCTAAGCAGCGTTGTAGCTACGCTACAGCGGCTTCTAGGCTAAATATTCGCCTAGGGGGGCCGGGATGGCTAAATAAGTAGCGACGTCACATCACATTCACATCACTTCACCACACCGAAACTTCGAATCAGTTGAGAAGTGGAAAGCTGCTTGCGAAGTGGCAGCCAGGGTTATGAAATCCCAACGTGCGAACAGCGGAGGAGAAGAGAGCTGTTAAACGTAACGAACAACCACGACCCAAACACACTAACTTTGACGGGGAGGGTTGGCGACGAACAATGTACAAGGGGGGTTATCAGACCAACAGAGGTGGGGCCAAGTAAATGCAACTTGTAACTGAATACATTTTGACCATCACGTACGCATGAGTGTCACTCAATCATCCTCCCGACGTAATACTTGACGGTGGTACCGGGGGGAACGGTACAGGACGGTAGGAGGTTTAGTTCGGATTAAAGTTCCACACTGACATGGGGTCCAGGCTTTCGATGCTTCCTCCTCGTAAAAAAAACAAAAAAAAAAATAACCCACACCGAAACACACCAATCACCACATAACCAAAAGCACGCATTCACCTCATCCCTCAAGAAAACACTACACATTAACACACACACACGCACATGTATCAAAACCCGATGACACCATCCGGTATACTTTTTATAAAGGAAACGAGAAAGGATCTCGCGCACCTTTTGTCGATACGACGTCGATCGATATACACCTCCTGTTTTCGCAGCATCCCGGTCCCCTTTTTGTTTTTTTTTTTTATTTTAAGTAGGAGGAAGCATCAAAAGCCGAAGTGCGGAACTTTAATCCACTAAACCTAACCTACTCCCAACTCCAGACTCTCCCACGGAACCACCTGATTAGATATAACTTCGTGGAAGTGATAAGAAAATTAAGTCTCCTCTATGGCACGGACTGACGAACGCCTATTCTGCTCCATATGTCTAAGTTTGTCATGATTGGCTGCTGACAGCATTCCAGTTCTCAGTGGACTGGCACATAAGTGTCGTCAAATTTTCCACCGCAAAACTACCACCGAGTGTAGTTTAAAGTTTTTCCCTTGTACTTAAAAAGCGAGGGCAATAAAAGAATACGTGCTCGGAATCTGTACAGGTAGCTTCTAAAGCACCCATGCCCACTTAGTATTTGGGTTAGGTGGAAATCCAGGTCCCCATGTCGTCTGTCGATCCAGGAATGGATCACCGGTATTAGTCTGTAGGTCCACCGTCCTTTAAGTTAGGTTTGTCACCGCTGCTGCCATATCGTTAAGCTTTTCACTCTCTCTTCTCTTTTGGCTCCTATAGATGGCTGATAATTTGTAAACTCGTTCGTATTCGTCACCCTGGATGTCAATGGGCATCATACTGGCTATTACTTCATCACTTGAAATTGTTCGGAAAGCGCTGATAACTCTTAGTGCCGATAGCCTGTGCACTGTGTTTATTTTATTCGCTTTACCTGCAGTGTACTCTAGGTGATACTTAAATATGAGCCTTGAGTCTACTATTACTCCCAGATATTTTAGGTGTGGCTGTGAGAGATATTCTTTCCTCTACTTTTCTCTTACTTATGAGCAAGACTTCTGTCTTTTGCTCAGCCAGTTCTAAACTCATTGATGAGAACCATTGGCGCAGACCGTTTAAGCACTCATTGCATTTGCTCCGGAGGTCGTCAAGGTGTTTAGCCACTGCTACCACAATAAGATCGTCTGCGTATGCAACTAATTTAATAGTTTTCGGTTAGTGTCTCCTTAGCACCCCATCATACATTATGTTCCATAGAAGGGGGCCTAGTACCGAGCCTTGCGGTACTCCACTCGAAATTGAGTAGCTCTTAGTGACATGACAACTTCCATAATATATTGAGGGGCACGTATTTCATATAGAGCTTTGATTATGTTTACCCACTTTGCTGAGTTAAAGGCATTCTTCACATCCAGGGTGATCAGCGCACAATATTTTTTTGTTCCTCCTTTCCATCGCTTGCCACTTACTGCGCATTTCGCAGTGTCAACGACATCGTATAGTGCGTCAATGATGGACCTTTTTTTCATAAAGCCGTATTGTCTTTCTGATAATCCGCCGGCTTTCTAGATTGCTATCTCCAAGCGGTTTCTAGCTATGCTTTCATATACTTTGCCAATAGTGTCAAGCATGCATAGAGGTCGACATGAAGATGGTTCCTCCGGAGGCTTCTTTGGTTTAGGAAGTAGAACCAATCCCTGGACTTTCCATGGGTCGGGAAATATTCCTTCTTTTAAGCACGCATTGTACATTTTCATGAATAATTTGGGTCTCAGAGTTATGGCTTCTTTCAGGGCTATGTTTGGAATGCCATCTAATCCAGGCGCTTTGCTGCTTTTAATTTTTCCGGCTATGGCCAATATTGCTGTTCCCCTGGGGTCTTCATTTGCTTCCTCACAAAGTTTTTCAAAACACTTCTTTTTACTGCGACCGATGGCTGACTTCAGAAGCTTCTTTTGATTTTTAAATATATTCCTAAGACTGCTTTCATTTTCTTCACTCTGATTACGTTGTAGGCGGTCCCCTTTAGCTATTTACCCGCCCGTATATGTAATATTATTTAACGTGTAAAACTACTTTTTCAAGTGAATTTTGTAACAATCATTTTTTAATTGCATTATAACGGTTATTTCGGAAGTTGTGCACTTTTCCCTTCAAATAAAAAATTCTGAGTGACCAATAAGGTGAGTTTTTGTACAGTTGTGTTAATTTTTGTAACCATAGGGAGACAGATCTTTAGTGAGTATACACTGATAGCTTCTTGAAATGTGAAATTCTTGTCCACTTTCACGCACTCACTGCCCTATTAGTCAAGAGTATCAAATATGAATTTATAGGAAAAATATTTTGCTCGGCGATGTATTCTTTACAATCTTATCTGCCATTAATAATTTATATATAAAAAAATATATAAAATTTTATTTTTAGACAGGAAATTAACAGATTTGGCATATTTTTGAGCATGTCAATTAACACTTTCATCTAAAAATAAGTAATTTTACTAACTTCTTACGTTATATCATAAAGTTTATGGCGTTGGTAACACTACCACTATCGATAAATATTGTTTGTTATTATTCGTAACACTTTTGAGCAGCGTCTTTTGGAAATTGAGTTTCATTATTTTTATCAGAGATAAAGAGATGTCCAACTCCTCTCTCACTGGAAGTGAGAGAACAATTGCTAAACGTCAAAACCTACTGAACTTTGACAGCTAATCGAGTTCAGTAGGTTTTGACGTTTCTTCTTATTTCGTTTGCCATGGTCGTCATCAAAGGGGGGTCACCCGCAATGAAAAAGAAAACACAGCCTCGGATGAGAGGTTTTGACGTTTAGCAATTGAACAGATTGAAATCTTACCAAAAAATATGTAAACGGAGGAATTTGTTGCATCGTTCAAGATCACGTATAAAAAAACATTTAATGATTGAGAGCTAACAAGCTTAAATCCTTTTATTGGGTATTGAGAGGTCAAAAGTCAGTTATTCTAATATACTTCAATAAGATTTAAATAGTTTCTCCATATAATAAATACCCCCCTATAGTAATTTTTATTTATACTAAATGTTGGGTGTTTTGATTTAAATGCCCAAAAATTATTATTTTGTTCAATCTGGCCATAATCGAAAATGTTATAAAAAACGCTAATTTTGAAGCGCTCTCACACTGGAATAAGTTGGACATCCCTTTATTCCTGATTTTTATAATCTTGCAACAAGTTGCTACAGAGTATTATAGTTTTGTTTACTTAACAGTTGTCCGTAGCACCTTAAACTAAGCGAGATAGATATAAGGTCATATATCTTAATATATAAAAATCACGTGTCACGTTGTTTGTTTTCGATGGACTCCTAAACTACTGAACCGATTTTAATGAAATTTTTAACACTGTGTGCAGTTTGGTCCAACTTTAAAGATAGGATAGTTTATAACTCTCCTAATAGTCGCATTATTTATTTATTGCAAATTATTTGTTTATTATTAGCAAAGAGCTATCCACCAGTTGGTGGCGCTAACAGCGGTATTGAGTAAGTGCGGTATGTTACAGTAGATGGCGCTACATTTCTTTCTAAATTTTCATGGATTGTTGGAGCTATGTTTCTATTGTCAAACACCGACGCAAAAATTCGGTTTTATTACGATTAAGGAGCACTCAAACACTTCTCAGAATCAGTTATTCGTTGTGTTTGTTGGATTATGAACTTGCGAGGCACACACTTTGCCCAGAGCTTTCGCCTCTTTAAGCTTAGCAAATATCTTTTCATCGGTGGATTTCCATGAGCCAAAATACAACAGTATTTTCACAAAAAAAAAGCAATGCTTCATTGACACACGAAATGTATTATGATCCATTTTTTTGTAAATTAACACAAGCTGCTTCACAAAAATTCAAAATCTCCTTAACTAATAGTTATAATCCAACTAATAGAAATCATATACATAGATGGTAGTTGTAGTATTTTCAGCCACAGTGAAGCGTGGACGGGTCCTCTAGTACTTGTATATAAATGTTCAGGTCCGTCCGCCCGTTCGTGAAAGCTGTAACTTGAGTTAAAATTGAGATATGTTGATGAAATATACAGGTTTCTTAGTACAAAACGAGTTCGTAGATGGGCGTAATCAACCACCGCCACGCCCACAAATCGCCATTAACCGAAATATATGTATGTATATAAAACTCATATTTGGAACAGGGCATCGCAATAGCGATGGTGGGTGTGGCCTCGGTTTAATAAGTTTAATGTGCATATCTCCTAAGCCGCTTAAGCTACAACAACCAAATTCGCTCAGCGCGAATATTCTATTCCTATCTATAGTGTGAAAATGGACAATAGAGGATGAAAATCCCGTTTACTCCCCATATAACGTTACTGTTCAAAACTAATAAAAGCGCGATAAAGATGGTATGAGAAAGCTCGATTGGCACGGCCCACTTTTTGGTGAAATCCCATATCTCGGGAACCGAATGATTTCGACAAACTTTGATATGTTACAATAAGCGAAATCGGACAATAACCACGCCTACTTTCCATATAGCATAATTTTCAATTCCATTTGGTTTGTTCAGTTTCCAGTACGCAAATCAAAAAGCAATTAATGTAATGGAAATAAACTTTTCACGAATAATGCCTTAATTTATGCCACCTTATGACCAAAAATTGCTCAAATCCAACAAAAAATGTTGACGCCCGAATACTTAGACCCCGGTACCTGTAGGTGACTTTTGTTAGAAAATATCGGTCAATGTCTGAGATAATTATTGAAATTAAAGCATAATACTTGTCTGACAATGGTATGTCTGTATGTCAAAAATGGGTTGAATCGGACCAATACTTCCCTTAGTCCCCATATAGCTGATATAACGATAATCGAACTTCCGAGTGGCTTTGTACGGCATACATATATCGGGCAATGTGTGAGATATCTCAATGAAAATGACTTGGCTTACCCCCCATATAACTAATATCAGGATTTTCGAACATCGGGCTGACTTTACTCTATATGATTGGTTTTTTAGTATGCAACATGTTAATAGTTGGTATTGGGAAAAATAAATAAAATCTGGTCGATACTACCAACCAACCAATATCTTTAAACGGTTGGGTTTACGAAAAAATCATGAGAGACCATATTTTAGAGTATTCAATTTCCTACAAAACCTAATTAACAAGATATTTTTTCAAGTAGTTTGAAGCGAGATATAAATTTTTCTATCTGATAATAAGAAAAAATAGAAAACCGTTAGGCGGAGGACCTTCCCGTTACAATTAAAAACTCATATCTGGAGAGGCTTTCTTAGAGGTGTCTAGGAACCTATTTTTGCGAGTACCAATTGAAAAAAAAAAATTTTTTTTTTGAATCACCCTAATGTACATATATGTATATAAAATTGCTTGGATTTCGATCCTCAGGTTGACGTTTTACATTTTAAGGTATTTCCCTTCCTTTGACTCTTGAAAGTTGCAAGAGTATAAAATGTTCGGTTGCACCCGAACTTATCCCTTCCTTACTTGTTGTTTTTGGGTTTTGCCCACAGGTATTCCATATTGACATGTAAAAATAATTATGATATGCTTATAATTTTGTATAAATGGATGCACAATAATAGTTTTTCAATTTGGAATTGCATTTTTAATAATTTTATTTGATTTTTACATAATATACTTTACTAATTTATTTTTGTATTATAGTTCTTACTAGTGGAAATTAAATTTATCACAACAATATATACATACATCTTCTATCTTATTAAGGGGCTATGCCAGTGTGACATTTTCAAAAAACAAATCTTTTTCTTTTGCTCTTTCGATAGTTTATATTTCCAAAAATATCCTATGACATCGACAAGGTCGTATGTTGAATATATTTTTTGAATGGCAGCGTTCTAAAAAGCGACCGCTCGCGAGTATAAACATATATAAGTGAAACTTTTCGTTTTTCTCGAAACGACATTTTTCAAAATTGCTGACATCATAACTCAACGAGAAATTGACAGATCGACTAAAATTTAGACTAAATATTCAGGGATATATTTGCTATACAATGACCTACGATGTTTTAGATTGGTTGAAATTTGTCAATTTGGCATTAAAAACGACAATTTTTTACCTAAAAAAAGGAAATTTTTTATCAGAACTACGCCATTTTGTTAATTTTTGATATTTTTCAAAGATCGAATATCATTATATAGGAAATACCTTCAACTTTTGTTCAAATATCATTCAACATTTATACTTGTTTAGTATCAGCAAAGCCGAAATACTATTAAAAATAAATATTTATTTTTAAATATATTGAACATACAACTACATCAGAGAACTGCAACGAGTAATCAATTTTTGTATATACTTAAGTACTGATCCGTTACTCTGTCTACTTCTGTCAGTTCGGTTCATATATATGGGCAAATCCTGCGTTACGAACGCCACGTTCGTACGCGTTTTCGGATTGAAATATAACAATTTTTTGGTCTTTCAAAGGACATACCTTCAAGTTATACACAGTGTTTAGTGGGATTTGAGTGTACTTTCGAATGTCATCAAAATATTTTTTGTAACAGGCTTAAGCTGCGAAAAATTTGATCTCAAAGTATTGTTACGCACGCTACAAAAAATGGAAGTAGCTTTGAAGGTTGAGGTATGTTTTCGTAATTTTTAGCAAATTTTGTATATTAAAGCACACCAAATGAAATACCTTAAAGAAAGATGAATATAAGAGAATTCTAAAATAACTTACTTGCAGCCAAAAAATTTTGTAGCTTTTTATCAATGGCCGTGAACCCAACGTTACGCACGCTAAATTTTTTCCAGAAGTATATAAATAAAAACAATTGTATTTATTTTAACAAAACATTTTATACTCTTTTTTAATAAGATTATTTAATTCATATTTTATGTTTATAAATTAATTTATTAATGTATATATGTTTATACATTTTATGTTTTGCTGAATCTGCCGATAGTGCTATTTCGAGCTCATTTTCATTAAGAAATGAAAAATAATGGTTGCTTTTTATTCCGGGAATGCTCTTAACGTTAACCCATCTCTCCGAAAAAAATGCAGTTGTATTTTTTATATATGTACTACTTACATATAAAATAGAAATACCATTCATATTAATTTTTGCCAATTTAAAAAAATCATGGGCGTTATTAAGAAAAATATTCTAAGCTTTCACCATTTGCCAAATTTTTCTCTTTATGACAGCTCCAATTCCGTCTACTGCACCCTCTCCGTGAGCAGTTGCAAAAAAATTCCACTCAAAGTTGGCCAAATCTAATTTTTCTTTAAATAACGGTATAATACTCAAAATGAACTTGTTTTTAAATTGACTTGCACAGCCATCAGAAAATAAAAATAACTTCGAAATAGCGTTTTGTTCTTTAAGTTTCTTCACAATTAACTGGAGAAAGCAATAAACATCATATTTATTGTGTGACAGTTGATCGCTCGTAATAGCAAATGATCTTGTGCAATTGTGCAATTGTGCAACCAGGCAACACAAGTAAAAATGGTAACTTGGCAGTAACTAAAATGTGAAGACTGAAGTATTTTTGTTGAGTCCTTTTAACGTAAGTATGCAGTTTAAAGGAAGGTAACTGAGATTACAATTCATTAATCAAATCAGTTATTGGTCCTTTCGTATAACTAATGATGATGCGTTTATCAACGATTCTCCAATGCTTCCATTCAGTAAGCTCTTCGAGTTGATTAATGTAAATCAAAGGGACGAAATCGTCTGTAATGTCTTTAATCCACTTGTTGCATTCATTCCTCATACAAACTTCATTGGTTTCGCCACAACACACTTTTCTAAAAAAAGTGCCGAAGTTAGATGGCAACAGACGAAAAATGCTAAACATAGCTTCCAATAAAAATGAAAAATTGGCGTGGTACTGGCAAACACACATGTTATGTGGAAGCTTACTAGACAATTCCACGTGTTTTGGTCGGATGTTATGAAATTTAGTACGTGAAATATTTGTTCCATTAAACGTTGTTTTAAACAATTCATATGCTTCTCTAATTGTCATAACCATGAATCTTTTAGATATTGGAAGGTTATTTGATTTTGATATAAGTGTGGACTTTCTTCCGGCAGTTTCCGTAGAGATGTCATCATTAGTGTAAAACTCTTAAATCATTTTAACATTTTCGTCAACCGTATTTTTTGTTTGAGCTTCTTCTTCCTCTTTCAAGTATTTTCCTGTTACGCTCTGCACCCGTTTTCATTTTTTCAACTGTTACGTTGAAAATTATTAAATATTATTATTTATTATACTGTAAACAAACAATTTTCTGTGTATTATTAAATATTATACTGTAAACAAACAATTTTCTGAGATACCAATATGCCGATAATCTAAAGTGACACTGAAAGATAATTGTAAATGATTCAAACAAAACCAAAGGCGAGACAACGTGAAATTTACCGTTTAAAAAAATAATCGCTAATCGGTACGATTATAGTAGGCTAAGAATAGTAGGCGAAGAATAGATTTAAGAAGCGAAGTGATAAGAAAACAGAATAAAAATTGCAAAGGTTTCTATTGTAATTTTTGTGAGAACTCAAATCGTTACGCACGCCACAGAAATGAATATGCTGAAATTTTTTGGGTTTTAATTGTAGAATGAATTTTTTTCTTAAAAGCAGGATATTTATTTAAATTAAAATTATAGATGATTTGTAAAAAAAAAAATTTCTACTCACAATATAAAAAAAAACTGATATTCCGTTACGCACGCTACAACGCATTTACCTAGCATTTCATACCAAGTTTTAATGTTTCCAGAAAAGTAAACGAAATTAAATTAAAAAAAATTAGGTTGGATTAAGTTCAAATATTTTTGGTTGGTAGACAGTTTCTGGGATATGCTCAAATGTGAATCGAACCGTTTGTCTTCATATCTGCGATAGAGAAAAACTTTGAATCACAAGCGACCAGCTTATACCTGATTTATTTACGAATGTTCGAATCAGCAGAAAATACCCGAAGTGATGCAAACTCATGTTTCAATGATTGAAATGATCGACAGAGTTTGGTTTGTATAGTATATCTCCCCTAAACACTGATTTACTAGAGCACTTTTGTTCTATTTCAAATACATATGTTTGTATATACATGTATGTACTATGTATATGTGTACATATGTTATATGTATAATGGAAATATATGTATGTACGTTCTCGATGGAATTTCCATTGTTTACGCTTCGAAAATTTGTAACATGCGCACATTTTCAAAGCTGATACATTTTTTGCCACATGATTCAAATCAGTACAGCAAAAAATTGTTGTTGTTTGCTGTACTTATAGATTTACCCATAGATTTACTCGAAGATTTACTTATAGTTTACCCAAAGTTTCATTTCAATTCAAACAATCTTTGCAAAGCTGGGAACTGATATGATACGATTTGAACCGAAGCCAACCATACCGTTTACTCGATCGCGATTGCCGAAGAACAGATTGTTCGTGTTGCATCAGATCAGTTGACGCTGGCGGGTACTCGAATTGATCAACAATGTTGTCTATGCAGAACTGAAATGATTTGATTGTGTTTTTGGCACGAGTGTTTGTTCTGATTTTATCAAACTCCATACAGCTCTCTGATACACATGTACATAAACAGACACATGCAATTACATGGAATACGCAACCAATAATAATACAAATGCATATAAGAATTGTAAACTAAATGGATAAACACAAGTCATAAATTTACAGATCAGATAAAATTAAACACACACACGTACATGTATCGAATTGTACACTTGAAAAAAACCCCATAACATTCAAGATAAGCAATATGCTGCAATACAGCAGTTGGGGCACTTTTTTTTGCTTTATTATGTCCAAGGAACTTCGAAACATTCGAGAGAGTACTTTCTTTAAAAAAAATCACAGTAATCTCCTAATTTTTCATATGCTCATAAGAATGTATGCATACGCATGTTCGGATTAAGAAATTCAAATCATGGTTTTATCATTTATCAATATACTATTATACTATGTGTGCGCATATATACTTATATGTACATATATTTGTATACATTGCAGAACAAATAATACAAACGCGTACAAACTTACACATGTGAGTGTAATACGAGTCACAAGTCAATATGGCAGCCAAATTGGCAAAGCCCAAATGAAGTAGATCTTACAACAAAAACATTTTCATTCATAAACGCAGGCGCACAATCAACAAGCGACCTCGCTCCATTCATAATAACATACGGCGTAACATCTCCCCGAGCATGCCTTTGCCAACGAGCATCTTTCTGATGTTCTTCTAGAAAAGAAAAGTGATAACCCCGCAAACTCGCAAAATATAGGAAAAGTGACAAAGCTGGCAACATAGTTCTTATCGATTTTAAATATTTGTCAAATCTAAAATATTTGCCGGGGCTCGCAAAAATCTGCGTCGATATGTATGCAAGCTCATACATAAAAGTACCTACATATTCACGCTAGTTTGTAGGAGAAGTTTTTCGTTAGACTTCAAGCAACATCTTTCAAATATTAAAATACATACATATGTTCTTATGGTTACAGTTATGTAGTCGTGCAGCTGTCTAAATAACTGTGTCCTTAAGAACGTGTGCCTTTTAATATTTGACACGACATCTGTCTGTCACTCTCAATGTGTTCAGCAAATGACTCTTTGACAAAACGTAAGCTTTGGCCAGGAATAAAGGGATGTTCAACTTATTCCAGTGTGAGAGCGCTTCAAAATTAGAGTTTTTTATAACATTTTCCAATATGGCCAGATTGGACAAAATATTAATTTTTGGACATTTAAATTAAAACACCCAACACTTAGTACAAATAAAAATTACTATATAGTGGTTATTTATTATATGTGACCTGGTCTACGGAAAGGGGGCTTAGGTGTCAAAACAAAGGAGAACAATTAATGAGATAACGAGAAACTGACGATTATTTTTAACAGCTTTTCCCAGAAAACTAGTTTTCGCACGTTAGCTCCCTTTTCGTAGACCAGGTCACATATGGAGAAACTATTTAAATATTTCTAAAGTATATTAGAACAACTGACTTTTGACCTTGTAATACCCAATAAAAGGATTTAAGCTTGAGGGCTCTCAATCATTAAATGTTTTTAATCATTTTCCATTGAAAATAATACTATGATGCTTCAAATTACAAAACGTTTCATCAAATAACTTTAACTTTCACAAATTTATTTAATTTTCATTGTTTTACATTTTTTATAGGTGGTTTTGAACGATGCAACAAATCCCTCCGTTTACATATTTATTTGGTAAGATTTCAATCTGGCCATCGCTCGTTTCCAACTGCTAAACGTCAAAACCTCCTGAACTCGATCAACTGTCAAAGTTCAGGAGGTTTTGACGTTTATCAATTGTTCTCCCATTTCCAGTGAGAGAGGAGTAGGACATCTCTTTATCTCTGCTTTGGCCATTGGTTGTCCGTGACATCGGAGATGCGTGAGGCACTTGTTATTCCCTTATGAATATTTATACAGACATACATATGTACATATATGGCTTGTATTTGCTTTCGTAAAATACAGACAAATGTGTCAAAGATATAATTTATGTATGATCATTTAGATATACACATGTCGGCATAAGAATTTTGACATATCAAAGGGTTTCTCTGTTTAATAATTAAATTATAATATAAACAATAACAATCCAAAGTTTTAATTTATAATAATAGTTTATAATAATACATATGTAATAAAATAAGAATATGGAATTATACATATTTATTTAGTCTTTTGTTTTCAATTATAACTAAGTATACGACAATTTAATGCGCGGCATAAGTATTTTGACTTAACGTTTTTTTACATTTAAATATAAGTTACCTTTATTTATTACTTTTTAAACTTGAAATTAATGAAAAATAAAACTACCATTTGCCTTTATAACCATTTGGAGTCGATTTGGAACCGAATGTACCAAACTTTGGAAATAATCAGTTCAAATGTCCTTCCAGGCTTTTATCACTTCAGTTATGGTTTAAATTCTTGTTCTTCTCAAATCAGCGGACCCGTTTCGTTTTACATACGATCATACAACTTCTGATAAATCCTTTCTAATTAATTTGCTCTTTTGACACGGAGCGTTATCCTGTTGGAGAATGAAAGCTGCCTCAATTAATATTGATGTTGGTTCATGAAATCATCATTGGGAACCAAATCTCCCACCCCATTATAAGATACGCATCCCAAAAACATGAGCCACCGCCACCATGGCTAGCCATTTGGCAAACGGGTGTACTTTATTTGTGAGCATTTGTATTTATTGTTACAACAACCTTCTTAGGCGATGAATAGTATTCAAAAAAAACTTTCATCAGTCCAAAGGATATTACGCCAACAATCACGGGGCTTATTTATGAAGTTTTGGAAAATACAAACCTCTTAATTTTATTTCTAAGGCTGATGAAGGGGATTGTCCTTACTATATATGTATTAAAGTTATTTTCGTTCAACCGCCTGCGAAATGTTCTTTCACTAACGGAAACATTTTTGTCCTTATTCTATTCTAAAGCGACCATTTTTGTCGTCTTAAGGGGGTATTTTTTGAAATCTCGCAAAATAAAACGATCCTCAATTTCTGTTGTCTTACGGTACGTGCCTGATCGGTGTAAATTATGAATGTTTTCTAGAGTTTTTAATTTTTTAATATGATAATAAACAGTTTGCCGTGATAAATTATATTCTTCAGTGACATTTATAGTACAACGAAAATACCCAAGTTAAACTTTGTCACTAATTCTGTTCTTATTTTGTTACTTAGTTCTGCTGTTCTAACCATTTAACTGTAACCAAAATTTGTTTACTGTAACTTTGTATTCAAAAGCGACTGATTTACTAGATGTCAAAATACTTATGCCTCCCATTGAATTGTCGTATATTTAGTTATAATTGAACAAGTAAGGAAGGGCTAAGATCGGGTGCAACCGAATATTTTATACTCTTGCAACTTTCAAGAATCAAAGCCAGGGAAATACTTTAAGGTGTAAAGCCAATCATATAGAGTAAAGTCAGCCAGATGTTCGAAAATCCTGATATTAGTTATATAGGGGCTAGGTCAAGTTTTTGCTCAAATTTGGCAGAAAGATACACATTTACGAATAAAACACGCTTCCTACTTTTCATTAGGATAACTCACATAATGGCCGATATATGCGGTAAAAAGTCACCCCGAAGTTCGAAAATTTTTATATTATATGTATGGGGGCATGACATACAGACAAACCTATATAAGAGAAGGGTTATCCCTAATTTCAGTTATATACAAGGTGCTTTCCAAATTAAACAGGACTTTTTGAATCTTGCGCCCCTAGTGGCGCCATCTATATGTCGACTGGTGCGTTAGAATCTGCTATCTTTATCGATTGCCCAGTGATTCATGACATTTCATCGATTGGAAGTGAAGTTATTGCGTTTTAAGTGTTAGTATGTTTGTGTTATCGGTGCGAAAATGAGCTTCGAACAAAGAGCCAACATTAAATTTTGTTTTAAAATTGGTAAAGCTTTTACCGATACGTTTCAATTGATGAAACAAGTTCATGGAGATGATTGCCTATCTCGTAGCAGAGTACACGAGTGGTTTCAACGTTTTCAAAGTGGTCGTGAATTTATCAAAAATCAGCCGAAATCATCATTGAAGTTTATGGAAATGGAATTGAAAACCTCCAAAACATCGATTTATCGCATTTTGACCGAACATTTGCGCTTACAAAAGGTGTGCGCACAGTTTGTTCCGCACAAATTGACTGACGACCAAAAATTGCTCAGAATCCAATATTCGATTCGACGCTTGTGACCGATTATTTGACCAAAAATCACATTTTAACCATTACAGGCATACTGGCGGCCATACCGGCCAACGAGCTAAAACACTAGTTCGACATGTTTTTGAACCGTGCTAAAAGCTGTTTTGAAGCAGAAGGAGACTATTTTGATTAAATTAAATTGATTTGCCGAAAAAAATAGTTGTTCTGTTTAAGTCCTGTTTACTATGGAAAGCACCTTGTATATCACACATTGACCGACAAAAATCAAGTATGAGAACCGGAGTCTAAGTATTCAGTATGTTTAAATGAGTTAAGCATCCACCCACTCTAGCCGGTAAAAACTGGCGCACCTTAGCAAGACACAGTTCAATATACCACAGCCGATGACATCACAACACCAACACAACTCACCACACCTGTCCACCAACCCACTAAACAAAAAGGATGTACAACGGGATAGCAGACACAATTCGTTCTATGCAATTCGACACATTCATCGCGCATTAACTCGTTTAAGTAGTTCATACACGCGCAATTCAATACGAAAGCGAGCTAGCGCGTTACATTTATTCATTTATTTATCCCAAATATACTTTCAATTACAAAACGCGCTGCAAGATTAGGAACTAAGTGATACAACAGAAACTTAGAGTGGGTTGTATGAGTGTGAATTGGGCACACAACTAGTCATGGTCCTTCGTGCCTCTAAAAGCGCCCATACACGAGCACACAAGTGCGTTCGATCGGTATGTGTGCGCTTGCGGTTTATCGTGTATGGGCTTGTTCACGTACCGATCCATGTTCGCGAAAATGTTTGATTTTTTACGATCGGTGCGCGAACATGTTTATCGTGTATGGCGTGGTCGGCGCACAAAATCTCATTTCTCTCGTGTCGCCGAACAGTGAAGATCGCGGACAATGGCAAGTGTTAAGAGCCTGCTTTCGAGGCTTCAAAAAATCGATTTTTTTGAGAATTTTTTTTGGGAGGGAAAGAAATAATTGATTCAATCGAAATTTCTAGGCTTTATAGTTATATATTTGAACATCTTTCACAAATTTTTTGGATACGAAATCTTTGATATTCTGCCTTTGGGAAGCAATTGCCCGATGCATCTCGCATGTGCATTTTTCGGACGGCGGGCAGGATGCAGGTCGCAATTTCTATCGGAAACAAAAAAATTCAAAGAGATTCATATTTTTTATTAATTTATCTTCTAGTTAAACTAAGAAAATTCCAAAAAAAGTGTAAAATTTAAAATTTGATTAAAAATTGAATAATTAGTGGCTTTTGATCAAAAGAATTTTACTTTATGCTGTTAAAAAATATGTTAAAATTTGACTTTTCTTAATATTTTTTTTAGTTTAAATATAAGATAATTTAATGCCAAAGTTAATAAACTTTGCCCTAATTCCATCTTCCTACGACGTTTAGTTTTTTTCTATCCTGCCCGCCAATTAAGAATAATCGTAAAAATGAAAAACCGAGAAATCATGCTTCAAAGTTTTCGCTTTTTGCCCAACCGCTTATACATATGTATATCTGCTAGACGCTCGGTCACTTCCCTTCTAGCTTCGATAATATTTCGAATTCCTATCTATAACTTTGGGACATATTCTATGATAATTTTTAAGGAAATTTAAGCAAAAAAAAAAAAACCAATTGTTTGAAGCTTCTAAAGCAGGCTCCCCCCTTAATAAAGATTTCATATCAGAATTTATTGATCTTATAAAAAATGAATTTTCAATTTGGCAAATGAAAAGTGATAAATATAAAAATAAAATTGAGAAAAATAAAAGTTGGAATAACTTATTCACGAAATACAAAGAAATAGATAAAAGTGCTACATTAGAAATAAATTCCAAGAAATGTTCCGCTTGCCTGTCGCACATGTTAACTCTGTGAAGAACGAACGCCAAATGGATTTGTGTGTCGTGTATGGGCAAACGAATTCATACCGATCGAACGCACTTGTGTGCTCGTGTATGGGCACTATAAGGCAGGCACATTAACAGCCACAAGTCGAACCACAAAAATAAAACAAAACAAAATCCAGTTCAGTGCGGTGAAGTGCAGTGGCGAACAAAAAAAAAATATAAAACAAGCAAAAAAAGCAACCAAGATAAAAGAGTGCAGTGCGCTAAGATTAAAAAACAAAAAGTGCAGTGCTCCAAACTGGAAAAAGACATATATACGTTTACAAACAAAACAAAAAAACAAGTGCCGTGGAACGAAAAAAAAAACAAAGCTGTAATGACAAAAAACATTTCAATAAAACAAAAAGAGAAGATATTTAAAGTTCTTGCCAAAAACAATCAAATAAAAACGTTTTAACTAGCTAAACCACAAACTGGACGAGAAACCCAAAACATAAAATAAAAACAAAATAAACGGGCGCGATCATTAAAACAAATAGTTAAAGACATAAACATAAGAACAAAAACCACAGAATAAGAAGGTAGGCAGATGGATCACAAAGAGAATAGACAGTGGGACTAAATGCAAAGGCACATATGTACATCCAAACATTTTTCTAAAAAGCACGTGAGGAAAATAAAGTGAGCGTATTCATACTATTTGGTTTTAATTTATTAAATGCATATATATGTATGTACATATAAAAAAACGATATACATATGTATACACTAATACAATATCTGTATTTCAAATACAATTTTAACGACGAAATAAAACTATTACCAAACAATATTTAATTTACGAGAAAGCCGTAAACAGTTTAGTACAATATACATATATAGAATGCAAGAGAAGCGAAAATATATAACGGTTTTTTTGCATATTCCTTTTTGTTAGATGATCGCTTGCAGATTGTTTTTGTAAAATGGAATACAGAGAATAGAAAAAAGTAAAAATCCCGTTAGATATGATGTGTTTTTTTTTGGCTGTTCACTGAAATAGCAGTTTCTCAACGAAAAGTGCCGAACAAAATTTTAAATTTGTGAATAGTGAGTTCGATTAAGTTTAATATTTTAATGGTGTAATATCCTTTAGACAGATGAGTCCAAACTGGTCTGGTTTTGCGGAGCAGGCTCTAGAAAGTATGTCCGTCGACGCCGAAAGATAGAATATATTCCAAATTATACGGTCAAGACAATAAAGCACAGTGGCTTTAAAAATATTTTATATGGATCTGTTTTTCCTATAGTGGTGTGGGCCCAATACATATGATTGATGGGATCATGAATCAAAATGTGTACGTGGAGATATTAAAGAACGTTATGCTGCCATTTGCCAGTTGGAATATGCCTTTAAAATGGACATTTCAGTTGGATAACGATCCAAAACACACCAGCAAATTGGCTCAGCCAAGAAAAACTAGATTTGATGACATGGCCAGCTCAATCCCCGGATCTCAACCATAGAAAACTTATGAGGAGACGTCAAGCGCTTTATTTTAAAGCAATCCCGGTCTTCTAAGCCGCTTCTTTGGCAGGTTATTTAAGAGGCAAGGGCGCAGATTCCCCTCAAGCGTTGCCAGGACTTGCTCGACTCTAGGCCACGTAGTTGTGAGGCTGTAAAAGCCAATGAAGGATACTCAACAAAGTATTAGGACAATATCAAAATGTTATTTAGTATAATTAAGTGAATTAATGAGTTATGTTGATTTTTTTATTATTTTTTGTTAACACTGCTATTTTACTGAACAGAACAAATTAGTGCTTTTATTTTATTATTCACTCTTTTTTAAAAAAATATATAATGAATTAACACAAAAGACCCCGCGACGAGGGAATTTTAAGAAAATAAAAGGTGTAAGCATCAGCTAGTGATTGAATCCAAAACAAAGAAAGTGTCAATTACAATGTTAGCTGTTTCAGCATATTTCGTCAAAACGTTAAGCGTTCTGTTTTCTTTACAATTATTATTGTTATACCTTCTTGTGAGGGCGAGCGATATTGTTTTGATAAGAATGGATTATTGAAAAAAGCATATCGAATTCTTAAATAATCAAAAACGTTGATTAAGATTTTTAATTTATGAGACTGTGTAATCGCAAAATGCAAAGATTCAATTTATGGTAAGGTTGCTATGCGGAGGCTGTCATTAATTCCTTCCTTCCTAAAATGAATCGTCCTCGATTCACTATTATTTTGAGTTAATTTATATATGTATTTGATCTAAAAGAACGTTATACGTGATTTCTTGAAATCTCATGTTTTCGATTAATTTGGGAATTTCGCGAGATTTTTTTAATTTTAATATTATGTCAGTTATGAAAAGTATTCCCAAGATTAGAATTATGTACCAAAAAAATGAATGAACTGTGATGTTCTTGTTCCGTTCTGCTAAAATATTTATATTATCTAATTTTAACAGATTATTAGTTGTTTCGATGTCAAAAAATTTGTGTTTATTCTTCAGTGGTTAAAACAAAAGTGAGAAAATGTGTAGGTACAATAAAGTTCAGTTACAATACGATTTCATTTCAAATACATCAGAGTTGCATGTATATGTACGTTGTTATACACAGGACTGCATTTAAACACGCCTCCTAAAAGTTCATATGCATGCATATTACAAAATAATACAATACGTTTATTTAATTTAAACCTAGCGTCTTTGTTAACTTGTCGTGGCTAGGCTTAGCTAAGTTTTTCGTCAAAATATCAGCAATCATGCCACTGCTGCAACAATATTTGAGATCGATGCCGCCTCGTCGATAAATATCCCTTATGCAATGATATTTTATGTCGATGTGTTTGGTTCTTGCGTGATATACAGGATTCTTTACAAGATTCATGGCACTGAGGTTATCTCCATTTACCATGATCGTCTTAGGACATTCGATTCTCATTTCTTCCAAAAGTGTTCGTAAAAATACTGCTTCTTTCACGGCTGATGTAAGTGCATGTATTCGGCCTCGGTGCTGCTGAGAGCTACTGTTGATTGTTTCTTTGATTCATATGAAAAAACACCTCCAGCAAGTATGAATGCATACTCCGTATAAGACTTACGCTCGCTGCTATTGCCGCCCCAATCTGCATCGACAAAGCATTCAAGTTCTTTGCCAGTGCTATAATACCGCAATCGCATGTCTTGAGTATTACACAGGTAACGCATTATCCTCATAGCTGCAGCCATATGCTCTGAATGTGGATCGTTATTTCGTTGCGCAAGTTTACACGCTGAGTGCAAAATATCTGGCCGCGTACATACTGCTAGGTAGATCAATGAACCTACTAATGATTGGTACTGCATCAGGTTGGCCTTCCTACATTTACTCTCATTACAATTTACTTGATGTCCCGTATCTAGTGGAGTAGCGATTGGTCGACAGTTTTCCATATTATATTCGCTTAACATCTTTTGTACATAAGATTTTTGCCCAACGCATATAGACCCAGTTTCACCATCTCGATCGATTTCCATGCTCAAAAAATATTGTACTGGTCCTTTGTCAACTATCTTAACTTCTTTCGAAATGTCATCTTTTATTTGTTGCATTTGTTTGTGATCGGAGCACGCTATAAGCAGATCATCGACATATACTGCTATAATATTTATGTGACCATTATAGTGCTTTACATATACACATGGTTCGCTTTTACATGGTTGGAATCCAATACCTTTTAATATGCCGTCCAACTTGATGTTCCATTGCCACCCAGACTGCTTAAGTCCATACAAAAGCTTTTTCAACTTCAGACAATGATTTGGATAACGTTTATCTACAAACCTAGTTGGTTGGCTGACATAAATTTCATCAAACAACTCGCTGTTTAAATATGCTGTTGAAACGTCTATTTGGTGGAGATATAAACCATACTCCGCTGCAATCGCAAAAATCATTCTTATTGTGCTATACCGCACCACCAGTGAAAATGTATCTTTATAATTTACACCGTACGTTTGCGAACAGCCCTTAGCAACTAATCTTGCTTTGAAACGTTCTATTTTACCATGTTTGTCTTTCTTTAAAGTAAAAACCCACTTGCTGCGCACTGCTTTCGGCCCCTTTGGCAATTCCGCAAGTTGCCATGTATCGTTGTCTAATAACGATTGGTATTCATTTTCCATAGCTTCGTGCCACTCGTTAGCGTATTGGCTTGTCAACGCCTGTTCTATTGTTTCTGGTACTTCTATTTCATCATATTGCATCATATTTAAATAGTTGTATTGTTTCGTTGGTCTGCCTGGCCCTCCACTTCGAACAATTTTCGGTCTACCAGTTCCTCTCTACTTTTGTAGTACTGGAACTTCTTCTTCTTCAGCGGATTGGAACTCATCCTCGCTGTTAACTAGTGCTCATTGTAGTACTTCGCTTTGGCCTGAATTAGTATTTAAATTTGCAACATCGCTATTGCCGCTGTCATGTATATGTGTGTACTCATGTACACCTACCGCCGCACATAGGAGCATTTACCCTCAAAAACCGGACGAAATTATTTTAAGTGATTTTATGAATGAAAATGCATGATTAAGCATAATAATGCAATATATTAAAATAAAACAAGTAAGGCAGGGCTAATTTCGGGTGCAACCGAACATTTTATATTGAATATATATTAAAATAAAATTATAATAAAAAAACAAGTAAGGAAGGGCTAAGTTCGGGGGTCACCGAGCATTTTATACTCTCGCATGATAAAGTGCTAATCGAGATTTCATTATACGTCATTTACATATTTTTCAAATACCGTATTTGTGTGAAGTTTTATTCCGCTATCATCATTGGTTCCCAATGTATATATTATACAGAGAAGGTATCAGATGGAATTCAAAATAGCGCAATATTGGAAGAAGGCGTGGTTGTGAACCGATTTCACCCATATTTCGTACCTGTCATGAGGGAAGAAAATATTATATACCGAATTTCATTGAAATCGGTCTAGTAGTTCCTGAGATATGGTTTTTGGTCCATAAGTGGGCGACGCCACACCCGTTTTCAATTTTTAAAAAAAGCCTGGATGCAACTACCTTCTGCCATTTCTTTCGTAAAATTTAGTGTTTCTAACGTTTTTTGTTAGTCGGTTAACGCACTTTTAGTGATTTTCAACATAACCTTTGTATTTGAGGTGGGCATGATTATTATCCGATTTCTTCCATTTTTGAACTGTATATGGAAATGCCTGAAGAAAACGACTCTATAGAGTTTGGTTGACATAGCTAAAGTTGTTTCCGAGATATGTACAAAAAACTTAATAGCGGGCGGGGCCACGCCCACTTTTCCAAAAAAAACTACATACAAATATGCCCCTCCCTAATGCGATCCTTTGTGTCAAATTTCACTTTAATATCTTTATTTATGGCTTAGTTATGATACTTTATAGGTTTTCGGTTTTCGCCATTTTGTGGGCGTGGCAGTAAGCCAATTTTGCCCATCTTCGAACTTAACCTTCTTATGGAGCCAAAAAATACGTGTACCAAGTTTCATCATGATATCTCAATTTTTACTCAAGTTACAGCTTGCACGGACGGACGGACAGACAGACATCCGGATTTCAACTCTACTCGTCACCCTGATCACTTTGGTATATAACCCTATATCTGACACTTTTAGTTTTAGGACTTACAAACAACCGTTATGTGAACAAAACAATAATACTCTCCTTAGCAACTTTGTTGCGAGAGTATAATAAGAATTCCCCCGTGTGTGTTATTACAAAGCTTCTTCTGATTCATCAGAGTGTTCAGGCATCCCTGTTTCAGTGTCGACGCGGACCTCTGGTTCCTGTGACTCGAAGAGCTTTATAGTTTCACTCAAGAAGGGTTGGCTTTTGCCTCGTTGACGTTTTCGCTGGCAACTTAAAAATTGATCAGATGTGAGAAGAAGCCTGTTTAAAACATCTTGGTTGCACTGAACCCGTGTTTCTTTTCTTGCAAAGTCTTGTCGATATAGACGATAATGCTTGTTTGAAGCCTCCGCTGCCTCTTCTGATAGCTGACCGATAGGTAAGATAGCGTATTTTATGATTGTTGGGCCATGTGCAAGTATTTTATGAAGAGTGGGCGTCATTGGATGCCAGGAGTAGTAAATTTTTCTGTATCTTTGCAAAATATTTGAAATTTCATTACATCAATTTTATGGCCAGATGACATTGCTCTAGAATGACCATAAGTTTGATTATGAAATCTTTTTTTTATTTCTGTAATTTCAGCAGCTAAATCAGGATGGCTGAAGAATCTTCGAGATGTGTTACCCGAATTAGAATTTCCGAAACCAGCTTTTAGCATGTCATTTATAGTCCTGTCCTTTCAATGTATGCTTTTTGGATTCTTTCCTTATTTTCTTTCACAAGTTTTTTCTCTTCTGTGGTTCGAACTTGTCATTTCTTCAAAGAAAGTTTATAAGCAAGGAGTAATATGGTTTCAAATAAACGGATTCTAGCTTGGAGAATTGATAAACCAAATTTTAATGACTTGGGATCATCCTCATTAGCTCTTTCAAAGTTATTGAAACTTTTTGACGTTTTCCCACATATGTAAAATCTCATGGTAGAAGTGGTATCGGTAGCCGCATTGCAAACTATTGCGGAAACCATTGTTGGAAGCAATGTATGTCGCACGAAAATATCTCGTATTGGATTGGGTATTTTGGTCACCAGCAATCGTTTGGCTGATTCTCTACGTATAATATCTCTTCTTTTGTGACATTGACAGTTTCATGCAGAAATCGAATTCGAATTGGTCAGCAGAAACGAATAGATGAAGGTGTAGGATTTTGGCACAGAACTTTTTTGGTGTCACCTATATGTGACTGCGACCTCAAGGGAACTAATGAACTCTGAAATATGTTGGAGTCGTCATTGTCAGGAGAGCTAAAGAGCGAGTATTTTTGTTGATGTACAACTTGATGTGAACCATCGCTAGCCCATTTTGAATTAAGCTCAAGATTCTCTAATTCGGCTACCGTGCGGTTTTAAAGAACGTTCTCAGTATAAAGACATAGCCTTATAGTAGTGTGGTCTAGTAAATCTTGGAGCACAACTTCAGCACATCTCTCTGTAACTCGTATTGAATCTTGTTTTGGATAACAGCTTTTCTTTGCTTCTCTAATAAGCGTATAACAAGGAAAAATACCCCTGTTTGATTCGTGTAATAACTCCCACTGTTTTCTTGTAAAAACACTTTCAACAAAGATTTGTATGGCTTCAGCAGGTGTGTACTTTTTTATTTCTGGCTTCTGAGCTTCTATTATTTTTTTGTATTTTATGGCTCTTGTAGGTGTAGAAGTTACGTCTATTATAAGTTTAGACGCAGCTTTGACTAACGCTAGCTGGGTAAGTAATCTCCTGGACAGGTATCTGCTCACGAAGGTCTTTAGTTTCCGGCGTTTACTACGATCAGACAACTCTTGGAATTGTATGCTTGGGCGCCCAGAGTTAGTATTCGGCGTCCAGTTGTGTACTAAAAAGGAAGCGTTAAGCCATTCTTTGTATTTTTTGACAAATCTTTCTTCAGTATAACTGGACAATACCCATTTCTTTTTTAAATCCCATATGAAATACTTTAAATCATTACTGAAAGTTTGAAATTAGCCTTTTGGACACTCCATTATTTCTTGAAGCTTTTTTTCCATATATGACGTTTTATTTTCCCATTTTCTCTCCCAAAGCAGCGCTTTCCCTGCAAAGAATATATAATGTGTTTCGAGGCATTTTTTTGTGATTTTGAACCTGAAAAAAGAAATAATAGAACAAATTCCTAACGTAGTTCTTGCACATTTTCAATTCCAGTAATTTTGGATACTACTCGAAAAATGTATACCTTCTTCCCACCCGTATAGACTAATTTAGCAGGATTTCAGTATTCAATAAAAAAAAAAAAATAAATAAAGCAGTACTCATTTTTTGCAACTGATCAACTTTTTTCAACGCTTTTTTTTAAAAGGGGGAAAGACGAGGAAAATGTTTAAGCTGATATGTTAAGTAGAAACCCTGTTGTTTACTAAGAAAAAAAAATCATAGCTCGACCTCGCCCAACACTATAACAAAAACACTAATTTCTAAAAACTTAAAAAAAAAATTTAGTTTTTTTAATGATTCCTTGTTTTCTCGAAAAAAAAACATAATAATACATTAACTAAATTAATTTTTATATTATTAATATTAAATACATACCATGTTGTTCTGAATCCATAAAAACTATTTCCAAGAATTCCGTTCACGCATTAAAAAAAACCACTTGCAATCTCGAGAACAATGGAGAGTTTCGCGAATAATCATGTGCGTTCTGAACGAAGTCTAGGTTTCGACTACTTGTGTGGCAATATAGCAGCCTGAAGGTCATTCATTTAATCGGCTCATTGTAGAACGGTTATTTAGGTACCAAAAAAAATCAATTTTGAGTACCATCGCTGAAGTTTGTAATTTTCAATTTTGTCCGGTTTTTGAGGGTAAATGCTCTTATGTGCGCCGTTTGCATATTCGTTTGTTGGTTTCGCACCATTGACTCAACGAAATACATGTACATCTCTGCTAACTATCAATCGTCTCGTCTCACGATCGTATAACCTGTACGCTTTTGATACATTAGAGTATCCTACGTAGCCGTGTATGGAACACTAGGTTGCCATATTATACCATTTTCTTTTAAGAAATTATAAAACGAATTATTTACGAACCCTGTACCATTATCGCTGCGTAGTACTTTTAGTTTCTTTCCACTTTGGCACTCTGCCATCTTTTTAAACTCTTTAAATTTATTGAAGACTTTATCTTTACTCTTCAAAAAATAAACAAAAACGTACCGCGTTTTATCATCAATAAACATTAGAAAATATTTTGCGCCACCAAGTGATGAAATTCTCATTGGGCCACACACATCATTGTGAACTACCCTCTATATTTCCGCTGATCGCCTTTCTATACTGCTATACGGTTTCTGCGTACATTTGCTGGTCATGCACACAGTGCAACAAATTTCTTGTGGTACTCTAACCTTCATTCCACGAACCATTTGCTTCTCATTCAATAACCGTAGGCTGGCAAAATTAATGTGACCATATCGCGAATGCCACTTCATAGCATCATCAATTGATTTCCTTGCAAAAACAATGTCTTTTTATTTGGCTCTAAAATAAACAAATCACTGACCTTATTTGTACGTAAAACTATTCCTCCGTGCTGATTCTTGATTGTTGCCGTTTGCTTGTTGAATTCTACAATGTATCCATTGTTGACTGCCTTTGCAACCGCAACGAAGTTGCATTGCAACCCTGATACATACAATACATCAACAAGTGTAACGTCACACATGTTCGACTTCAAACGCACAACTCCTCTGCTAGTAGCTGAAATTTTGTTGTCACCTGCTAGTATGATCGCTTCTTCATATTCTTCGAACTCGACAAACATATTTCGATCGCAGCATAAATGTGATGAGGCGCCGCTGTCGACGCACCAAACGCCCGCATGTAACTGTTTCAACCCGACTGATGCAAACAATCCTTTACTGCGCTGCGCAGCGAAATACCCATTTTTACCGCAACTGTAGCATTTGAAAATCTTATCTTCGGTCTGTTCCGAACTGGAACACTTTCGACGTTCAACTTCTTCAATCAACTTTATCTTCACAGCACTTAGCTTTGGTAGCTCATCTCGAGGTTCTAATGCCACAACCAAATTCTTGAATGATTTCGGCAGGCTGGCGAGCAACATTATTACACAGAACTCATCTTGTAAATTAACTCCAATCTCAAGCTTTTCTGCAACTGATGTGAAATCGCAAACATATTTCTGCACACATTCACCGTCGCTCATACGCATACCAAGAAGACGCTTAAACAAAGTCACCTTTCGCACCGGTCCTTTTGGCCTATGAATCTCACGTAGAGTATTCCTTGACTTGACGTGTTACAATTCTTTACATGAGCTGCTTATCTGCGTCGACACAATGCTCAACATCAAAGTTGCATTCGCCTTCTCATCCTTGGCCTTCCAGATAACAATCGCTTTGTCATCCACAGCTCCTTCTGGACACGTTGCTTCTCCTGACGTTACTGCCCATAACTCTTGGTGCACAAGTACGCTTTTTACTTGAATGCTCCATGAGTCATAATTAGACTCATCTAATTTTTCAATATTAAATAGAGACGAACTCATATTATATTCACTTTATCACTTGAACCGCAGGAATTTTGACCTGGGCCCATAACCTGTTAAATTTTGTTAAACTTCTTCATTTAAAATATGTGTTTATTCTTCAGTGGTTAAAACAAGAGTGAGAAAATGTGTAGGTACAATAAAGTTCAGTTACAATACGATTTCATTTCAAATACATCAGAGTTGCATGTATATGTACGTTGTTATACACAGGACTGCATTTCAACAATTCTAAAATTTCCAAATTATTTATATGGTTATTTTTAAGATAATTCCAAATTTTTGTTTCAATGTTTTCATAAGTTTTATTATTTATGACAGTCTTATTTTCAAATGTTACTAAATATGTTCCAATCAATATTTGATTGTGTACAATATTTTTTCCTGATCGCTCCTGGTTTAAGTTCTTCAATTTGGAAGTTTTTTCTCTTAATTTTTTACATTTTCAATGTTTTTTGTTTAAAATTTCTGATAAACATATGCTTTTTTTATTTAGTTTACAATAGGTTTTTGAAATTTCTATTTACAATTTTGAATATTAAAAAATTGTTTGTTACAATATGTTATGTTCTGGTCAATATTTAATAAGCTTACCATCTAATTGAGCTATGGCTCTTACATCATAGGACTTACACGTTAGCTCTATTTTGAGGTATTTTATATAAATTATAATTATCTCCCCTTTTTGAGCTATTTTAAATTTATAAATGTCCACTAAATCTGTTATGGTCATTATACCGTGTTGTTAATATGTTGTGTATTTTAGTTCATCAAAATGTAAAATAGCTGGATTTAAAATTCCAATTTTACCAAAAGTTATTGTATTTATTAAATTTTGCAGTTCATGTATAACATATTGATTTCGTTTTTAATTTTCATGTTTGTGGTATCACCTTTAATACATATTACATATTTACTTTGTCAGTTAGTATTATTTTATTATTTTAAAAATTTCTGAATTTGTTGTGAATTGTTTATTGTTATTTATTACAAGTTCGTCCAATTTTTCATTAATTTTTACAAAGTCATCATGGTCTGGTGTTCCAGCTATCCATTTCCAAAGTGTTCCTAATTCATTTATACCCCTTTTTTGCCTAAAATGCTTTTGTTTTAATTGTTCTAATAAAGTTTCAATTATCAAAATTTCAGATTCGGTTTCCTGTGTAATAATTCCTAGGCTATCATGACTTTGTTCGTTATTAGGGTAAAAATTTCTATTTTCGTCTGTTATTAGTATATTTTCAAAATAAGATAAATTAGTACACTCAGTCCTTTCCTTAACGCGGTTATTTTGGCAGCGCAAATTCCTTTTTTTACGCGAATTTCTCACTTTAACACGATTGCTTTTTTTCGTTTTTTTTAAAGAATTTCAATTTTTGCTAGCTTTACAATGGAAGTTAATTCAGGAAAAAATAAAAAACGCAAAGGCATTTCTTTAGAAACAAAACTCAGTGAATCTACAGTGCGGACAATAAAAAAAATAAAAATGCAATTAGAAAATCAGTAGTTTCCGGAAAAAATGTAAATGCGAAGAAAACTTCATACTCAAGAAATAATTTTATTGAAGAAATGGGAAACCTATTAACAGTTTGGATTGAGGATCTCAACCAGAAACGAATCCCAGTTGATACTACAAAAATAAAACAAAAAGCTCTATGTATTTTTAAACGATTAACATCGAACCAAGAAAACAAAAACGAATTTTCAGCTAGTGGTGGATGGTTTTCGAAGTTTATTGAAAGACATAATTTTCATAATTTAAAACTTAAGGGTGAAATTGCTTCAGCTGATAGTAAAGCTGCGCAGGACTATCCTTCTTCTTCTTAATTGGCGTAGACACCGCTTACGCGATTATAGCCGAGTTAACAACAGCGCGACAGTCGTTTCTTCTTTTCGCTACGTGGCGCCAATTGGATATTCCAAGCGAAGCCAGGTCCTTCTCCACTTGGTCCTTCCAACGGAGTGGAGGAACTATGTCAATGTCGTCGTATATCTCGTATATCTCGTACAGCTCATCGTTCCATCGAATGCGATATTCGCCGTGGCCAATGCGCAAAGGACCATAAATCTTTCGCAGAATTTTTCTCTCGAAAACTCGTAACGTCGACTCATCGGTTGCTGTCATCGCCCAAGCCTCTGCACCATATAGCAGGACGGAAATTATGAGCGACTTATAGAGTTTAGCTTTTGTTCGTCGAGAGAGGACTTTACTTTTCAATTGCCTACTCAGTCCGAAGTAGCACCTGTTGGCAAGAGCAATCCTGCGTTGGATTTCCAGGCTGACATTGTTGGTGGTGTTTGCGCTGGTTCCAAGATAGACGAAATTATCTACAACTTCAAAGTTATGACTGTCAACAGTGACGTGAGAGCCAACTCGCGAGTGCGACGACTGTTTGTTTGATGACAGGAGATATTTCGTTTTGCCCTCGTTCACTGCCAGACCCAATTTCTGTGCTTCCTTGTCTAGCCTGGAGAAAGCAGAGCTAACGGCGCGGGTGTTGAGGCCGATGATATCAATATCATCGGCATACGCCAGCAGCTGTACACTCTTATAGAAGATGGTACCTTCTCTATTCAGTTCTGCAGCTCGAACTATTTTCTCCAGGAGCAGGTTGAAGAAGTCGCACGATAGGGAGTCGCCTTGTCTGAAACCTCGTTTGGTATCGAACGGCTCGGAGAGGTCCTTCCCGATCTTTTGGTGTTACTCAACGTCAGTTTACACAGACGTATTAGTTTTGCGGGGATACCAAATTCAGACATCGCGGCATCGAAAGCAGCTTTGAAATCGACGAAGAGGTGGTGTGTGTCGATTCTTCTTTCACGGGTCTTTTCCAAGATTTGGCGCATGGTGAATATCTAGTCGGTTGTTGATTTTCCAGGCCTGAAGACTCACTGATAAGGTCCAATCAGTTTGTTGACGGTGGGCTTTAATCTTTCACACAATACGCTCGATAGAACCTTATATGCGATGTTGAGGAAGCTTATCCCACGGAAGTGGGGTCTCCTTTTTTATGGATTGGGCATAGCACACTTAAATTCCAATCGTTGGGCATGCTTTCGTCCGACCATATTTTACAAAGAAGCTGATGCATGCTCCTTATCAGTTCTTCGCCGCCGTATTTGAATAGCTCGGCCGGCAATCCATCGGCCCCCGCCGCTTTGTTGTTCTTCAGGCGGGTAATTGCTATTCGAACTTCTTCATGGTCGGGCAATGGAACGTCTGCTCCTTCGTCATCGATTGGGGAATCGGGTTCGCCTTCTCCTAGCGTTGTGCGTTCACTGCCATTCAGCAGGCTGGAGAAGTGTCCCTCCATAATTTAAGTATGCTCTGGGCATCGGTCACTAGATCACCTTTGGGGGTTCTACAAGAGTATGCTCCGGTCTTGAAACCTTCTGTAAGCCGCCGCATTTTTTCGTAGAATTTTCGAGCATTACCCCTGTCGGCCAGCTTATCAAGCTCTTCATACTCACGCATTTCGGCCTCTTTCTTCTTCCGTCTGCAAATGCGTCTCACTTCCCTTTTCAACTCTCAGTATCTATCCCATCCCGCACGTGTTGTGGTCGATCGTAACGTTGCGAGGTAGGCAGCCAGTTTTCTCTCCGCTGCGACACGGCACTCCTCGTCGTACCAGCTGTTCTTTTGCACTTTCCGAAAACCAATGGTTTCGGTTGCAGCTGTACGTAAGGAGTTTGAAATGCCGTCCCACAGTTCCCTTATACCGAGTTGTTGACGAGTGCTCTCAGAGAGCAGGAGTGCAAGCCGAGTAGAAAATCGTTCGGCTGTCAGTTGTGATTGCAGCTTCTCGACGTCGAACCTTCCTTGTGTTTGTTGGCGTGAGTTTTTTGCTGAACAGAGGCGGGTGCGAATCTTGGCTGCAACAAGATAGTGGTCCGAGTCGATGTTAGGACCTCGGAGCGCACGCACATCTTAAACACTGGAGACGTGTCTTCCGATCCGGTTGGTAGTTTTTCGATCCGGAGACAGCCAGGTAGCTTGATGAATTTTCTTATGCTGGAATCTAGTACTACAGATAACCATATTTCGGGCCCCGGCGAAGTCAATCAGCCTCACCCCATTTGGGGATGTTTCGTCGTGGAGGCTGAATGTACCGACCGTAGTGCCAAAGATACCTTCTTTACGCACCCTGGCGTTGAAGTCGCTGAGCACGATTTTGACATCGTGGCGGGGCAGCTCTCATAAGTGCGCTCCAAGCACTCATAAAAGACATCTTTGGTCACATCGCCCTTCTCTTCCGTCGGGGCGTGGGCGCAAATCAGCGATATGTTGAAGAACCTCGCTTTGATGCGGATTGTGGCTAGACGTTCATTCACAGGAGTGAATGATAGTACTCGGCGACGGAGTCTCTCTCCCACCACGAATCCAACACCAAACTTGCGCTCCTTTATATGGCCACTGTAGTAAAGGTCACAAGGACCTACTCGTCTCTGTCCTTGTCCCGTCCATCGCATTTCTTGGACGGCGGTGATGTTAGCCTTTATTTTTGCGAGGACATCAACCAGCTGGGCAGCGGCACCTTCCCAATTAAGGGTCCGGACATTCCAGGTGCATGCCCTCAAATCGTAGTCCTTATTTCATTTGCCATGGTCGTCATCAAAAGGGGTCTCTCATCCGATGCTGCTTTTTCTTTTTCATTGGAGTGTTTTTTTACGTGGCGGGTCCCAAACCCAGCGCACAACCATATGTAGGGGAGGTTTCGCCTTCTCACATTAGCTCGCCTTCGAACGGATGTTCTTAGGCTACCCAGAGGATACTTGGTCAAAGACCGGAAGTAGTGAGCTGCTTGAGCCATGTGTAAAAGAATCGTTTCTGGCCACTCCCAAGTGAATGGCGATCAGAGAACTTTCCTCACTTGCGTGAACTTCTACACATGACTCCATCCTCCCCCGCAGGACTATCCACCAAAGTTATTAAAAACTATTCAAGAAGGTGGTTACACGCCAGACCAAATTTTCAACCGGCCTATTTTGGAAGCGGTTACCAAAACGAACATATGTGCCTAAGACCCAAAAATCATTTGATGGCTTCAAAGCTGCAAAAGCCCGTGTAACGATTTTATTATGTAGCAATGCTTCTGGTGGCAGCATGATTAAACCGCTGTTAGTAAACAAAAGTCTCAGGCCGCGAGCACTAAAGGGCAAAGATTTAAAACATTTACGTGTTCACTGGATGGCCAATAAAAAAGCCTGGGTAACTGGAAATATATTCCAAAAATGGTTTGCTAAATGCTTTGTACCAGAAGTTAAAAGTTATTTGGAGAAGAAGAAACAGCCCTTTAAAGCTCTTTTAATAATTGACAATGCACCAGGCCATCCGTTGATTGAACATCCTAATGTAAATATCATTTTCCCACCGAATACTACATCAATTATCCAACCGATGGATCAAGGCATTATTGCGACTTTTAAAATGTACTACCTCAAAAAAACTTTTCAGTGCATTATGGAAAAACTGGAGGAAAATCCTGAATTGGACTTCACCGATGCTTGGAAAAATTTTTCTATCAAGGATTGCATCTTGTACGCGTCAAAAGCAATTTCTGAAATAAGGCAAAATATGTACGTTAAACGGATGCTGGAAATCTCTTTGGCCAGAATATGTTAAAAGTGGTATGTCCGTAACAAGCAATTCAACTGATTATTCAGATATCATTGACTTAGCACGTTCCGCGGGAGGAGAAATTCTTGCAGATATGACGAGAGAAGATATTGACGAGATTCTTTTAGACCGAGAGCTCGATGATGACGATTTGATTGAAGTAGCTACGGAAGTAATCGAATCGGAAAATGGCAGCGACACCGAGATAGACGAGCATCCAATTAAAGCAGAGACGATTAAGCAAGGTCTTAAACTTGTAGCAGAATTGGAAAATTATTTTGTAGCAAATGATACTGATGCCGAACGTGCACGAATTTTTCAAAAAGGATTGAGTCTCTGCATGTTAAGATACATATAAAGAACTACATCGGAATTTATTGGGTCCAAAAAGAAGCATTCAAACAAAATTAACTGAATTTATGGTGCAAACTCAGTCGGAGATGCTAAGTCAATCAGAACATCAATCCATAGTTCTTACTATTGATTCTGATACAAATTCTAGTGGTATCAGTGCCGGCCATCAAAATAAGCGTCTAATAATAATTTCCACTACGGATAATGACAGTGATTAAACGGCATTCAACGGTTTTTTCAATAAATCTACCTATTTTCTATTTTCTTCTCTTTTATATATGGTTTTTGTTTTATATTTCTTATTTTGATATGAATGAATAAATCATAAGTCTGAAATTTGAAACTTATTGTATTGTTTTTAAATATTTTTTTGCGCGTATATTTTGTTATACGCGATATTTTTTATATTCGGAACCAATTCGTCAGTTAATATTGGAAGACTAACCATTTTTACGCGATTTTTTTTAAGCGATTAGTGGCAGAACCAATAATCGCGTAAAAAAAGGACTGAGTGTAATATGAAATAGGTCCCCGTATTCGTCATAAATGGAAACATCTCCATTTTCGATAAGTACGTAGTCTTGTCGGGTATAGTCTATAACATCAGCGGCTGCTGAGCTGATTAGTGTAATCAAAATGAAAATGATCATATAATTATTATAATTTTATATTATCTTTATGAATAATTCTATTTCTATTAATAATTATTATTTTATTCTCTAAATTTTCCTTAACTTGCGGACGTGGATTACAAAAACAGATTTCAATATTTAACCCATGCATTAAGGACTTAAATGTTGGTGTGGTAAAGCTTGGTTCTTTGTCTAAAGTAATTTGTTTTACATCTGTGAAACTTTGAAGCAATTCTAAAACATGTTCATGTGATAAATTTTAGTTTCTGTGCGCAGAAAATGTCTAAATGAAGTTGCTCCTCTTCTTTTCCTGGGATTGGGGCTTTGCCTTTTGGTATTTTCGTGGGATGGCGATCATATTTATTTTTATTGCATATCACAAATTTCGAACGTATTCTTTCATTTTTTTCCTCATTTCTGGCCAGTAATACAATTTTTCAATTTGTTTAGTATTTTCATTATAGCTTCGATGAGCTCTATTTATTATGGGTTTGTTCGATTAATCCGGACTGATCTTCTCTATTAATAATATCCATTGGAAAAAGTTTTGTAAATATAAATTTTTTCTGAAAAGTTTGTTTGAGAGTTTCTTGGACTTAATGCAAATCTTCAACAGTGTAGTGGATCCCCGTCATTAGCTTTGGCTGAATATATTCTTTCAAAATTGTTAATAAACTTTCTACTGTATCAAATTATATTAAATGCCTTTTATTTCCAAAGGCTTTAATTAACTCATGGACCGTAAATCTGTTCCTACCCAATATTATTTGTTGTTTAAATTGATTTATGGGTTTTTGTGTTTCTTGCTTTTGAACGCTTTCACTACTCTGTTCTGAATGTTGGGATTCCTGACTCTGGGAATCATCGGAAATGTTATATAATTCAAGACGCGACAATGCATCAGCTACCATATTGGATTTACCGGGTTAGTAAACAAATTTTGGAGAAAATTCTTCTATAATTGCGTGCCATCTTTTCATTTTTGGAATAGGATTGCGGGGTGATAAAGCAAATGTTAATGGTTAGTGATCAGTAATGTAAATGCGGGGTGATAAAGCAAATGTTAATGGTTGGTGATCAGTATGTATTTCCAAATTGGTTACACCATAGAGATAATTTCGTAGATTTTTTAATGCTTAAAGAATGGTGTCTCAATTCCGTTGGCTGGCGTTTTTAATTGTGTTCAAGCCCATGTATGCCCACATACATTTCGTACACGTGCATGCGATGACAAACAAGAACCACAATTTATTTCTATAAAGAAAAGGTTATTACAAATATTCAATGATCTGCAAGATCAACTTACCGCAGTGTCTCAGCCTATCTCTTCGGCGTTCGGAAATTGAGTCGGAGTTCCAACAGCATGGACACCGAAAACGAACGTCGGGAATAAAGGACACTGCGATAATTCACAATAATGTGCTTAAACTAATAATTCACAGTGATCCTTAAACTGATTAAAACTATTAACTATAAATTCGTTACAAGTAATCGCCGTTTTGTTACATC
>NW_026089623.1:9865738-9884470 GCF_024586455.1 Bactrocera neohumeralis | reverse complement strand
GTATTTACGGTTCCTGCAACATTCGAAATCACCACGCTGGGGCTAAAGCGTTGGTTGCGCTTCTTCGAGAACGCATATGGCTAATTAATGCCCGAGAAGCTTGCAGTAGAACCGTAAGAAACTGTATACATTGTTTTCATTACAAGCCGAAGTTAGCAGCTTCATCTTTATACCACCGCGGGCGCCGCACTTCGGCGGATTATGGGAAGCCGCGGTGAAGTCCGCCAAACACCACATCGTTCGGGTAACCGGTAGCGCGCTACTCACAGCAGAGGAGTTAGCAACAGTGTTGGCCGAAGTGGAGGCCATCCTCAACTCTCGCCCCCTAGTACCTCTGAGCCAAGATCCCAACGACGGCGAGGCGTTAACACCAGCGCATCTATTAATAGGATGCTCCCTGCGGGCATTACCCCCAGAGAAGGTGCCAGTGGACCCAGTTCGTTGTTGCGAGAGATGGCAACTTGTTTGCTGTCTCAAGCAACAGTTCTGGCGACAGTGGTCCAAAGTATACCTGACGGGCCTTCAGGAGCGCAACAAGTGGCTGCACCCCAAACGCAATATGCAGCTCAACGACCTCGTTCTCGTCCACGAGAACAACGTGCCGCCGCAGCAGTGGGTACTAGGGCGCGTCGTCGCAACCGTCGAAGGGCAAGACGGCAAGGTGCGAGTCGCAGAAGTAGCAACCAAGACGGGCACGATTAAGCGCCCCATCCACAAACTGGCTTTCCTTCCACTGGATATTGAAGGAATCTGATCCTGTCAAGGTGGCCGGTGTTGCGTCAAGCGACAAGATATATATGTATATTTAAACCTGAAATTAAAAATAAGAAAAATGAATTATAAAAAATTATAAAATATTGAATTATTTAAATTATTGTATACTTACCTTAATTATGCATTCATACTACTAATCTACTACTTACCTTAATACTTACCATAATCTATTACAATATTGAACGAAAAGTTGAAGATGATTATATTTACCCCTTTTTTATACATATGAACATTACCACTAGTTTAAGCCGTTAGTTTAAGATTTAGGCTAAGCAACTAAATGAACTTAAATAAAGAAGCAATTGTAATTGAACGATCGAATCGAACGCACGCCTTTTTGTTACCGGAACAAATTTAGAAATCTTTCGCGACAGGTAATTGGAGTGAGTTAAATTGCGCATCCCTAACTATTACATTTTATCGTGTCTCAAAAACGCTTGAGAATTTTTCAACTACATTTTTGACTTCTGTTCGACCTTTTGGGTGCCTTTTTACAACTTTTTTCTTCAAATACGCCCATAATTATTCTATTGGATTCATATCTGAACTTTGGGCCGGTGTATCCAATACTTTACTGCAATTAAAAAGGAGTCACATTCTCACCATGTGAGCTTTATGCTTTGGGTCGTTGTCCTGGCAGAATTTATACTGAGGTTTGTTGTTAACAATGAACCCAAATTTATTTGCACTATTTATCAAATGGCGTTGCAGAATAAAAGTGTCCGAATAGTAAATTTTTTGTTTTTTTAATTTTTTTTATTTTTTTGAAGCAATTTATATGAGTTTTTGTGCTTTATATTTAAGAATAATGTTCAATTAAATAAAAAAAAAACATATATCTGATAATATACCTATATTTGTATTATTTTCATTACCTTACTTCCTTAGTGCAAAACATTCGGACAGTTTAGCTTCCCACTGTATATGCTTACTGCGCGCATGGTATTTCGAATCTTTTGCTAAATATTGCGCACTTTGGTTGTCGCTAAATATTTTTTTTACACTACCATCACTCAAACCCATCTCATTCATGAGTTTGCGGATATACGCTGCTTCTTTAGCAGCCGTTGACAAAGCTATGTACTCCGCTTCAGTGCTGCTTAAGGCCACGACGCCCTGTTTCTTCGATTCCCATGAGATCACTGATCCTGCTGCAAGAAACGTCTAGCCGCTATACGATTTTCGATCTATGCAATCTCCAGCCCAATCAGCATCAACATAACATTCGATGGGTTTTTCAGTTCGTTGGTAGTGCAGACTCAGCTCAGCAGTGCCCTTAAGGTATCGCAAAACTTGCTTGGCACCCACTTCATGTTCCTTATGAGGATTTGCATTACGTTGTGAAAGCTTCGTAACAGAGTGTAAAATATCTGGCCGGGGTGTTATGGCTAGAGACATGAGCGAACCTATCAGGGATTGATAGCTTAACTGGTTCGCTAGCGGGCACTCATCATTATCACACTTAACCTGGATTCCTGCGCTCAACGGAATGACATTCGGCTTGCAGTTACTCAGACCGTACTCGTGTAGTAGATTCCCAATATATTGTTTGTGACCAACAGAAACGTTGCCAGTTACTCCTTCTCTTTCTATTTCCATACCAAGGAAATGCTTCAGCTGACCACCATCAACTAGGTACATCAAATTCGTTTGCTATTGACGCCTTCGTTTTTTTCGCTAACTTTTGTTTGGCAATTCTTTGAAATGTGTCCACGGCGACCACACGACCAGCAACTTACGTTTTTTCGTTTTTGTTGTGCATCTTTTACATACTGTTTATTTTCGCTTCGCGAAGAGAACATTTTTTGCTCTTCTTGTTGTTCTCTTTGCTCCTTACGCCTTTCACTCTCTTCGAGCAATATAATTTTTAACGCACTTAATGTCGGCAAAGAATCACGCGATTCCATTGCTACCACGAAATTATCAAAGGCGTCGGTCAAGCTTGACAACAACAGTATACACAAACACTCTTCGGGCAATGAAAAACCAATTTCACACAAATTTTCAATCAGATCTGTGAATTTCTCTAAATGCTTAGACATATTTTCAGATTCTGACGATTTTATATGCAGTAATTGTCTTAACAATGTAACGCGGCGTGCAGGTCCCTTACTCATATGTATTTCTTTTAACCTTTCTCACGCACTAGCTGACGTTTGGCAATTTTTTACATTATTTATTTGTGAAGGCTTAATGCATAGCACAATGCAGGCTAATGCTTTTTCATCTTTTGCATCAAACACAGTATCTTCTTCGTTTTTTACGATACTACCGCAAACTACGCCCCATAACTCTGCATGCATGAGCACACTTTTCATCTGTACGACCCACGCGCTGTAATTGGTGTCGTCCAGCTTTTCAATCGAGTGCATAACGGAATTCATTTTGCCTTCTAACACGAAATTTCACTTAATCAGTTAGTTAGTTATCAGTTTTTTTCGTTTAATTTTGCTCGAGCGTTACAAAACTGAAAATTTATTTTTTGCAAATCAAAATTAACGCTTAACACCGCACACAAAAATCTTATACGCAAACTTGTTCACTTGTACTATACACGATTTTTTCGAGACTAGCCTGGGCCCATAACCTATTAGTTGTACAGTTTATTTCAGACTGAAGGCTAAATCCGAATGTGCACTGTATGTATATAAGAGAAACTTGTTGCTCGCAGGCAACGGGATTTTACAGTTATGAATATTGCGTTGTATATATGTACATACATAAATGTCTTGAGTAATTCTAACAAAAAGTTTCAAGCAATACACTATGGCCTTATTGAAATTAGTTACACTGAGAAAAAATTTTATTATTTTTTTCACACATTTAAAATAAAACTAAAATGATGAATGACGATATATACCTGCAGGAGCTACACTCTCAAAACAGTACTAGAAATCAATATTATAAATCTCGACAATTGTTGGACACAACTCCAAGCAGCTCATGACGCCCTAGTAGATTCTTACTATTCAAATCTACAGATCAGATATGAAACTTGAATGGCCTCTACGTCTGCATGACGATTTCCTTTCATTCATTTTTCCGAAAAGGAAGAAGTTGCACGATGCCATATCAGGTGAATACGGAGACTGGTTAATGGTTAAAATGTGATTTTTGATCAAATAATCGGTCACAAGCGTCGATCGATGAGACGGCGCATTATCGTGCAACAAACGCCATAAACTTGTTTCATCAATTAAAACATTTCGGTAAAAGTTTTACCAATTTTAAAGCAAAATTTATAGTTAGCTCTTTGTTCGAAGCTCATTTCCGCACCGATAACACAAATATACTGACACTTAAAACGCAATAACTTCACTTCCAATCGCGAAATTCTCACTGGACAATCGATAAAGATAGCAGATTCTAACGCATCAGTCGACATATAGATGGCCAGATGGCCACCAGGAGGTGCTAGATTCAAAAAGTCTTGTTAACTTTGGAATATAACTTGTACTTATATCTTTTTTGCGTCTATTAGTTTTGTTGAGATTTCCACAGGGAGACTAATAAAGGCAATTTGTGTTTCTACTTTCAGCCGTCACAACAATTTTATAGCACTACGTTGTACATTGTCTTCGACCGGAAATTTGTAATTTATGGACATGCATATTTTCTCGGCTGCGGATAGTTGAACGGTCTCCAGATATTAAGGTTAGCTGCGAATAACCAATAAGCAGCAGAGATGGAGGGTATAGAATAAAAGACTATATCAGCCCGACGAAGTCTCTATGCTTAAGCGATCCGACACCGCTCAAACCTACAAGTGAAACAAAGGAAAATCTCGGAAGCGTCGGACTCAGAGTGAGCGGCTTGCTGGGCAGCGTCTGCCTCAAGGTCAGGAGCGGCTAAAGTAACCAACAACAAAACGGAAATTGATAAATTCTTACAAAACGGATAGCAGATTCTAAGGTCAGTAAGACTCTGGTGAGAACCTACTGGAAACGATTCTCGAAATATATACAGTGAAGCTGACAGACGTAGCATTCGACAAATTTAGTAAGCGGAGTGAAATCTTACTGAAATGGCTTGACGGCTAATTTTATGAATGCCTCCCCTTCCCACTAAATCACCGGTAAGGCCTCCAGGTAATGTAAATTAGCGCATGCCCTTTAGGTGAAGCTCAAAAATGATGAGAACTCCGCCACTAAATACCAACCACGAGAGCAGTATAGCAGCAATGTAAGACCTATGGCAAGGAAAACCATTACTGGAGGAAACCACCTTGGCAAATAGATTGAAAATTTGGTTATTCTGCTATCTGGACGGAAAGTGACGATCTAACCACCATGCCATGAGGGACACTATAGGTCGGATAACCTCACTGCATGAGCTAGCTGCCTCTGAGCGAGCTACTGAATCAAACACGTCCAAAAATATGTGGCTTATGACTGCGATACAAGCGAAGAGGAAGTTTGAAAACGATAAGGGGACTTCAAGAAGTAGGAGACCATCTATATGTCGACTGGTGCATCAGAATCTGCTATCTTTATCGATTGTCTAGTGAGATATGACATGCCATCTATTGGAAGTGAAGTTATTCCGTTTTAAGTGTCAGTATGTTTGTGTTATCGGTGAGAAAATGAGCTTCGAACAAAGAGCCAACATTAAGTTTTGGTTTAAAATTGGTAAAACTTTTACCGAAACGTTCCAATTGATGAAACAAGCTTATGGCGATGATTGCCTATCCCGTAGCAGAGTACACGAGTGGTTTCAACGTTTTTCAAAGTGGTCTTGAGGACATAAATGACGATCAACATAAGGGCCAATCAAAATTCGTGATCACTGGAAATTCCATCGAAACTGTGCCTGAATTCATCAAAAATCAGCCGAGATCATCATTGAAATTCATGGAGATGGAACTGAACATCTCCAAAACATCGATTTATCGTATTTCGACCGACATTTGGGCTTACGAAAGTTGTGTGCACGGTTTGTTCCGCACAAATTGACGGACGTCCAAAAATTGCACAGAATCCAACATTCTAAGCCCATCATTAAAGAGGTCAAAAAGGACTAAAACTTCCTTTACAATATTGTGACTGGTGACGCAATGTTGTGTTCTAATATGATCCCGAAACGAAAAGCCAGAGTGCTGAATGAAAGGCACCGGACGAGCCGAAACTAAAAAAACCACGCATGGAGAAGTCAAAAGTGAAGACAATGCTGATTTGTTTTTATGATTCCAAGGGTATTGTCCACAAAGAATTTGTTTCACCCGGCCAAAACGTTAATGTGGTATTCTACCTTGGAGATTTGAAGCGTTTGGTGCGCCGTGTTCGGCCCGAATGTCGCGAAGATGAAAGTTGGCGTTTGTTGCACGATAATGCGCCGTCTTTATCGATCGACACTTGTGACCGATTATTTGACCAAAAATCGCATTTCAACCATTAACCACTCACCGTATTCACCTGATATGGCACCGTACGACTTCTTCCTTTTATGAAAAATGCATTTGCCCATGAAAAGAAAGCGTTATGAAACCGTTGAAGCCATTCAAAAGGCTTGCACCGGCATACCGGCGGCCATACCGTCCAACGAGTTAAAACACACCAATTTGCTTATCTGCTACTAGACGTAGATCATACATGAATGGAGTTGCTTCGGTGTACATACTGGCGTCATTAAGAACAATCCATGTTCTATCAGGAAGACTCCCCGTAGACATAGCAGCAAAGCGTTGCTCATCAGTCCTAGACATAAGGGCTAACAAATCAGCTAGCCAATATAAACAAGAACGGGCAAAAATGGATGAAAAGTGCCTCCGGAAATGGCAGGAAAGATGGAATACCTCAATGAATGGAATGTGGGCCCACTGTCTGATACCCCATATTAGAAACTGGGTTACGCGGGATCATGGTGATGTGAAATACTACCTTACGCAGTTTCTGTCTGGCCACGGCTGCTTCAGAAGCCATTATACAAATTCAAGCATATGGAATCTCCTTTCTGCAAGTACTGCGCAAATTCTATCGAAACGGCAGATCACGTAGTCGTGGAATGTATACGTGAACCGGGCATAATTTGGTTTGGGCCCACAACAAGTATTCTGCGTCCTCGGCTACTCCACCAACAGTAAACCGAAATGCATGTGACAGCATATACGTATAATATTAAGCAACATATTCGCCTGGAAAGCCCAATATGTTTAAAGGAGTTAAGCCTCCAACCAAATTACACGGAAAAACTGACACACCATAATAAAACCCAGTTCCATTCACCACAGCTGATGCCCCACAACACAACACCAATGCAACTCACCATGCCTATACACCAACCCAATTCATCAAAAAGGATGTACAACGCGAAAACATAAACAATTCGTTATAATATATTATCGTTTTTAAAACTAGTGTAATCAGTTAAGTGAAAATTTATATTTATAATAAATTTCCGCCCTTTTCATTATTGAAACGCTTTTTAACTTCTAAGATTAATAAGTGACGCATCAAAAACTTTGAGTGGATTGTGCTTCTCGCTGAATTGGGTAGACAAATAAGCTCCTATAAAAAACACCTTTTTATATAATCCGGAGCATTATATAAAAAAGAACTGTCAAACGCTCTTTCTGAGCTTTGAATCCCCTTATTTGGTCACATTTTCTCGAAAGCATTGATGATGGTAGCGCCTTGAAAAAAAGATTACTCTCATCTGCAAAAAAAAGTATATACTATATCCTCCGCTTTACTTGTACAGTTATTTATCGAACTCGGTAGTAATTTCACAAAATCGTCGGTGGCTTCCTTATCTGCAGAACTACTTTCACCATGTATTTTTTTTATAGTAATTTCGTATCTTTGTTCCTTTTCATAGCCAACTATTTTGATTTTTCTAAGACCATATTTCCAGCGGTAATGGCTCCAGCAGATCTAACTTGATTAAATCAAAATATCACTGCCTTATCTATTTCCCATGATTTACCACTTCTGCCACGTTTAGTTTGCAGGTTATTAATTCGAATTTTTTTTTGATATTTTTTTTTGATATTTTTTTTTTTGTTTTCGCAGTATTCTATTGATGGTTGGCATAGAACATACATATTTGTTGCAAAATTCGGCTTTTCCCACTATGTAACTTTTATTTTCTGTTTTAATGACAAAGTATTTTTTTTTGTTACGGCCCATTTTATCATTTTATGATCACGCCAAATTAACAGCTGATTTTTCAGTGTTTCTACATGTGTGCATGCGAACATATAAAACTATTTTTTATGCTTCCAATTTGGTTTTGTAAAGCATTTATGCGAAAACTACGCAAAAATGCGGCGGCTAACAGAATGTTTCACGAACGGAGCATACACCTGTAGAACCCCCAAAGGTTATCTAGTGACCGATGCCCAGAGCATACTAAAATTACGGTAAAAGTACAACGCCAGGAAAAGGCGAACTCGATTCGAAGTTCGAACAGCAATTACCCGCCTGAAGAACAACAAAGCAGCGGGGGCCAATGGATTGCCGGCCGGGCTATTCAAACGCTGCGGCGAAGAACTGATAAGGAGCATGCATCAGCTACTTTGTAAAATATGATTGGACGAAAGCAGGCCCAACGATTGAAATTTAAGTGTGCTATGCCCAATCCAACTACTGCGCTAACTACCGTGGGATTACCCTACTTAACATCGCGCATAAGGTTCCATCGAGCGTATTGTGTGAAAGATTAAAGCCCATCGTCAACAAACTGATTGAACCTTATCAGTGTGGCTTTACACCTGGAAAATGAACAACCGACCAACTAATACGGCTGAGTATACTGACGTTGAGCAACACCAATAGCTCCGTCAGAATTGAAAAGGAGCTCTCCGAGCCGTTCGATACCAAACGAGGTTTCAGACAAGGCGACTCTCTATCGTGCGACTTTTTAAATCTGCTGCTGGAGAAAATAGTTCGAGCTGTAGAACTTAATCGAGCAGATACAATCTTCTATAAAAGTGTACAGCTGCTGGGTATGCCGATGATACTGATATCATTGGCCTCAACACCCGCGCCGTTAGTTCTGCTTTCTCCAAACTGGACAAAGACGCAAAGCAAATGGGTCTGGCAGTGAACGAGGGCAAGGCAAAATATTTCCTGTCACCAAACAAACAGTCGTCGCACTCGCGACTTGGCTATCACGTCCCTGTTGACAGTCATAACTTTGAAGTCGTAGATAATTTCGTCTATCTTGGAACCAATGTAAACACCACCAGCAGTGTCAGCCTGGAAATCCAACGTAGGATAACTCTTGCCAACAGGTGGTACTTCGGACTAAGTAGGCAATTGAGAAGTAAAGTCCTCTCTCGACGAACAAAAACCAAACTCTATAAGTCACTCATTATTCCCGTCCTGCTATATGGTGCATAGGCTTGGCCGATGACAACAACTGATGAATCGACGTTGCGAATTTTCGAGAGAAAGGTTCTGCGAAAGATTTATGGTGTTTTGCGCGTTGGCCACGGCGAATATCGCACTCGATGGAACGATGAGCTGTATAAGATGTACCACATAGTTCAGCGAATTAAAAGACAGCTGATACGTTGGCTAGGTCATGTTGTCCGGATGGACGAAAACACTCCCGCTCTGAAAGTATTCGACGCTGTACCCGCCGGGGGAAGCAGAGGAAGAGGAAGACCTCCATTCCGTTGGAAGGACCAGGTGGAGAAGGACCTGACCTCGCTTGAAATATCCAATTGGCGCCACGTAGTTAAAAGAAGAAACGACTAGCGCGCTGTTGTTAACTCGGCTATAATCGCGTAAGCGGTGTCTACGCCAGTAAAGAAGAAAAAGAAGATTTAAGTGAGAAAACCTTTAATGGACATTGCGTTTTAGGGAAGTGGATTTGAATGCATTTATGAGTGAAACTTATATAAGCGGGATTCATTTAACCGTGAAAAACAATGTATTGGTTATGTGCGATTCTGAAATTGTCCATCTTCGAACTGATTAAACCGAGAAACGCAATTATGCGAGGCGCATTTATCCGTGAAATATTGTACTTGCACATATGTATGTATGTATATACGTACATAGACCTGCATCCAACTATATCTACATAAAATACATTATTATATAATTAATTAAAAATTGTACGTGAATATCTATATTTTTAATGGTATTTGAAAAACATAGTGTACTTACTAATAAAAAAACAATTTAAAAGAATTTTTTAATGTTTAAAAAAATATATATTTTATATAAGATTGATTGTTAAACATATTTGGTTAAATGAGCAAAGCCCCGCCTCGCCTAACTATACACTATTCACACCGACAAAGTATTGGCACACTCTTATATAATCCACCAAACTTGAGAACATTCAAAGGATTCCTCTCCCCAACACACGACTGTGGATGATTTTATAGAAGGAGGAAGAATCGAAGCCGTAGTGCGGAATTTTAATCCGCAAAACCTAACATAGTCCCAAATCAAGTATTACTTCATGTTAGAGAGAAAGACTTTAAGTCGCATTTATCATACGGACTGACTGGCGCCAGATACACTGTATACGTCTTAGTTTTTTCATAATTAAAGCTGACAGTTTGCTGACAGCTTTCCATTTATCAAACAACTAATACATGGGTGCTGTCAAATTCTTCTAACTTGTCCATTACATTTGAAAAATGAGGTTATTGAAAAAATATGTGCCCAGAGTCTTCTACTCTAAGTCTAGGTCCCCATGTTGTCTATCTATCCCCGAATGGATGTTTCAGATTAGTCTGCGGGTCCACCGTCCTTTAGCTAAAATTTGTCACCGTAGCTACCACATTGTGATACTTCTGGTTCCCTCCTCTTTTTAACGCCAAAAGATGCCTCTGGTCAATGACCGGCATTGTAGCCAGAACTTCAGTATCGTTTGGAAAGCACCTGTTACACACACAGCACACCGTTTATTTATTTTGCATATGGTTTTACACCGTGTACGCGGTTATGGCCGAGTTAACAGCGCTCCAGTCGTTTCTTCTTTTCGCAATTTGGCGCCAATTCGTAATACCAAGTGCAGCCAGGCCCATCTCCACCTGATATTTCCAACGGAGTAGAGGTCTTCCTCTTCCTCTGCTTCCTCCGGTGCGTACTGCGTCGAGTACTTTCAGTCCTGGAGCGTTTTCATCCATTCGCTGTACTATGTCAATGTCGTCATATAACTGGATCAGCTCATCGAATGTGTTCTTCGCCGTTGTAAATGTGCAATGGACCACAAATCTTCCGCGGAACCTTTCCGTCAAAAATTCGTAATGTCGACTTATCATCATCGTCCATGCCTCTGCACCATTTAGCAGGACGGGAATAATGAAGGACTTTAAAACTATTAAGAGGTATATTTATAGGAATAATGGATTTAAAAAAAAGCGTGAATGGCCCCGCATTGTGCAGTAACTTGAAAATCGATGCATGTGTTTTTTTATTATGAAATCTATTTTGATGGAAGCTTCGTTCATTTAAAATACATCCACTTTCACGCTGCTTTTTTTAAGTTCCTTTCCTTTATCTTATCGGCCTTACTACTAACCAAAAACGTAAACGTATTTTGTTTTGTTGTAGTTCACGATAATAATAATAATGGGTATTTGTACATCAAGGACGGAGAAGTATGCGAATGAAGTGACGTACATAACGTAGAGCTATGTCTCAACGCAGGTAAACAAAAATCAGCTGCATTACCGAAAATTATTTCGCCACATAATTCCGAGATTTTTCCTCTGTCAATCGATTTTGTTATTTCATTATACTTTACGCCTCGGTAAATTTACGTTCCTCTGTTTAGCTGTATGTAAAAAGTTGAGAACTGGTCTACTGGAATCTTCTCCGGAAGAGTACGGATCAGTATCTCTCCATATATTGTATGCAAATGCGTTCGTTTAACTCAGCACTCAGTTGCATACTTTTTCTCTACAGAATTAACGTACCCATTTTGACGCCGGCTTTTGAAAGGTTTGTGGAAATATATCAGATTTTCATAAATTTAAGCTTTTTCAAATGTTGAGGCCTTTGCAGATCTGGGACTCCACTTTGTCTCTCGTTTCGAAAATATATTTTATTCGAAAATAGTATTGGAAATATGAAAATCGAATTACCGAATACTGAAAATCCACATTGGATATTTTTTTGTTCGAATCGATTTACAGAATAGAGTTCCAGCTAGTGGTGATCAGTTTTGCAACTTGAGAAAAAATCTTCAAATTTTCTTATCATCAAAATATTGAGCTTACATGTTTGGAAAAATATGTACATATCGGTAAAACTTAGAGGCCGCATGCTCACCCTTCTTACATATATTGTTCAAGGCAATCGAATACTTTTAACCACTCCTCTCGAAATTTTCTCTTTGAATGACCAGCTTCTAACTTCTTTATTTCACGCGTACACAACCTCCACACAGAATTTCCACCATCTCAGAGTATTGTACGACATTGACGTCAGACAATTGGTCGAAGTAGACAGCTATCTCAACGATCTTTCTCTAGTCTTCTGCGAAGGTCCTCACCATCTTCCCCTCTAAATCCAAAGCAACCATAATCACGAAATGGATGAACGAAATATCACAGTCGACAACTTTTAAACTCCGACAGTCAACAATCCTTATTGTTTTTCGTACTATAATGTGTACTTTAATAAGAGCCCAGAAAACCATGTACTCGAATAGCAACACTTCGTATATGGTATTCTATGAGTTTGACATTATACAGCTGATGCAAAAAAATTAAAATCAACTAAACGAAAATAAATATAAAGAGAGAAAAAAAGAAAAGCTTAATGGATTGGGTGTGCTATCAAACGTAGTACATAAATACTCACGTTGCTAGTCAACAGTTCTTGGGGAATGAGTCATTCAATCACATTCAATCATAATCACATTTTTGCATGACAAATGAGTCCCACTTATCTAGCACTGCCCTCCCTATATATCGACCCTTTAGAAATAGCACGTTTTCTGAAACTACCATTAGGGGACTTTGATTATTACCAACTAGAACGCTACCACCTAAGTGGCGATTGGAATGACATGGCGTAAAAATATAACTTTTCATTCACCTGACGTCGAAATTATTGTTTTCGATGAAAATTACGATCAGTTGAAACAAGTTACTAAAACTTTTGAATTTCTATTCTATATACATCACCTCGAAAGTTTTCTTCTTCTTCTTCTTTACTGCAGTAGAAATTTTTTACGCGGCTATAGCCGAGTTAACAACAACGTGCCAGTCGTCAGGTGCTTCTCCATCTGGTCTTCCCAACGGAGTGGAAGTCGTCCTCTTCCTCTGATTCCCCGGCAGGTACTGCGTCGAAAACTTTGAGAGCAGGAAAAGTTTGTCCATTCGGACAACATGACTTAGCCAGCGTATCCGCTGTCTTTTAATTCGCTGAACAATGTCAATGTCGTCGTATATCTCATACAGTTCTCGTTCCATCGAATGCGATATTCACCGTGGCCAACGCGCAAAGGACCATAAATCGTTCGCAGAACTTTTCTCCCGAAAACTTGTAACGTCGACTCAACATCATCGTCCATGCCTCTGCACCATACAGCAGGGCGGGAATAATGAGTGACTTACAGAGTTTGGTTTTTGTTTGTCGAGAAAGGTTTTTACTTCTCAATTGTCTACTTAGTCCGAAGTGGCACCTGTTGGCAAGAGATATTCTGCGTTGGATTTCGAGGCTGACGTTGTTGCTGATGTTAATGCTGGTTCCAAGATAGACGAAGTTATATCCGACTTAAAAGTTATGACTGTCAATAGTGACGTGGGAGCCAAGTCGCGAGTGTGACGACTATTTGTTTGATGAAAGAAGATATTTCAGTCTGGAAAAAGCGGGTGTTGAGGCTAATGATAGCAATATTATCCAGGCACGCCAGAAGCTTTACACTCTTACAGAAGGCTCGAATTACTTTCTCCAAGAGCAGATTGAAGAAGTCGCACGAAAGGGAATCACTTTGTCTGAAACTTCGTATGGCACCAAACGGCTTCCCGATCATGACGGAGCTTTTGGTGCATTCGCGGCATAAAGGCAGCTCCTTTTCGTGCTGTCAAGAGCAGCTTTAAAATCGACGAAGAGGTGTTGCGTGTCAATTCTCCTTTCACGGGTCTTTTCAAAGATTTGACGCATGGTAAATATCTGGTCGGTTGTTGATTTTCCAGGTCTAAAGCCACGCTGATAAGGTTTAATCAGTTTGTTGACGGAGGGCTTTAATCTTTCACACAATACGCTCGATGGAACTTTATATACGATGTAGAGGAGTCTTATCCCACGGTAGTTGGCGCAGATTGTGGGGTTTCCCTTTTTGTTAATTGTACAGAGCACACTTAAATCCCAATCATTTCGCAGAAGTGTTTGAATAGCTAGGCCGGAAATCCATAGAAACGGCTTTCCTCGAGCTTGAAATGTCGGCCCACAGTCCCCTTATCCCCTTATCCCCTTATGCCGAGTTGCCGATGAGTGCTCGCAGAGTGCAGGATTGCAAGTTGAGTAAAAAATCTGGCTAAATGAGATAAGCCGCCCCTCCCTAATGCTACTACACCAATACACCACACACACAGAATCCACATTCCACAGGACCCACACATCAACACCACCCACACGCGAGAGCACATCCACACTCGCAAACACATACCACACTGGTCAAAAGGGTCATCGTATTAGGCTTTTCTTCAGTTTCGTTTTGGTCAGCCCTTGAAGCACGTCGCCGCTGTATTCTTCGCCTTCTCGATCGCCGTAAAGATATACACATATGGACAAAATAATAGGTGTATTACATTTTACCAAAATATCGTGAAATCATATGCAATTAAAACAAATTTTTCTTTAGTAATAAAAGTATTTCTCTTTATTAAACAGAAATACTTTGCAATTTTCTTACTGTAAGCTTTAAAACAAAAAAATCAATTATAAAAACATATTTCCCTGGACAAAATAATAGGTGTAAAAAAGTTTTTTCAAAATAAAAAAAAAAAATCAGTATATTATTTCCTTAGCCTATAAGTTTTTAATAGTCAGTATATCCTCCCTTGTTTTGGATAAGTTTTGCTATTCTCTTGGGCACAGACTGTACTAGCTTTTGACAAGTCTCCAAGGGAGTTGCATCCCACAATTCCTTAGTTTTTTGCCACAATTGCTCCTTGTTTCGAAAAGAAAAGCCTGCCAATCTCCTTTTGAGGTCACTCCACAAGTTCTCAATCGGATTGAGGTCAGGAGATTGACTTGGCCATTTCATACAGGTTACATTTGAATTTATGAGCCACTCAGATACTAACCTCGAGGTATGCTTCGGATCGTTATCTTGTGGATAACACCAGCGCAGAGGCATATTTTCTTCCGCATATGGTAGCATAATATTTTGTAATATTTCCCTGTGCTCAACAGCGGTCATTGTATCCTTTATCCAAAATAATGGACCAACACCTTGCCAGGAGAAACATCCCCACACCAAAACATTTCCGCCCCCATGCTTAACTGTCTTTTTGGTGTATCTGGAATCGAATTCCTTGCCTTTCGGACGGCGTACGCTTCTCATGGAATCATTTCCGCAAAGATTTATCTTCACTTCATCACTAAATAAAATATTTCGCCACCTTTCTTCTCCAGTGGGACCACACCAATCTTTATGTTCAGTAGCGAAAGTTTTCCTCTTCTGGATATTGTTCTTTCGTAGCAGAGGAATTTTTCTGGCCGTTCGCCCTGGTAGTTTAGCTTCCACCAAACGACGCCGAATTGTCCGCGAGCTTATATTAAGTCCCACCTCCGCTTCAATTTGTCGCGAAGAGATAAAAGGGTCTTTTTTTGCCATAAGTACTATACGATGGTCATCAATTGGGCAGGTTAATTTTGAACGGCCACGAGTTTCCTTCCCTTTTTTTCCTTTTAGAGCATTAGTGACAAAATTTTCTGATCGCTCTAACGTATTGGCTATGAATTTATATGTTTTCCCTTCACCACGTAGTTTTTTAACCAATTGGCGTTCTATTTCGGTGCAGTGTCTCTTGCGACCCATTCTGAAAATTTTTTGTTTGTCAGTTTGTGATATTTAAACTAATATAAATTTGGAAATAGTCAAATACTTACTTTGGTATGGTAAATAGTACGAATTAACAACTTCTTTACGAAAAATATGAACTACACCTATTTTAATGGCCAAGCAAAATTAAATGAACAATGATCACTCGTCACTAAAAAGCAAAATCACCGATACCGAATAGCGGTATTAAAAATAAATAACAGTTACAACACTTTTTGACAAAAAAATAGCACCACGCATAGGCACACCTATTATTTTGTCCATATGTGTACATAGTTCCGCACAGTTGTTCAAATTAAAATCGAATTAAAGTTAACAAATAATAACTACCCCTGTGTGGGAATATTGGAAAATCGAAATTAATAAAATATCTGTGTTGTGTGTTTTATTGCAATAAGTGAAAGTGGTAAGTGACAAAAAATAAAGGTGAAGTGCGCACCTACTCAAACATTGGTCCTTCGAGCCGCAAAGAAGGGCACTATTTGGAAAAAAAAGATTCAAGCGGCAAAATAATTAAAAAGTGACATATACAAATATGTATACATTTACATATACAAACAAATTTTATAAAAAAAAACAAAGGTGCGGTGACAGATACGTATACATATATATGTACATATAAAGAAAAACATTTCTTTTTTCAAGAAAAAACAAATATTATAAAAAAGAAAAAGTGGTGCATTCACATATACATACACATACATATGTATATATAAACCAAGAAATATCAAAAACAACAAAATATATAATAAAATAAAAGTTGCGGTATACATATACGTATGTATATATTTAAAAACACAGTTTGAAAAACGGACAAGAAGCGGTTCCGTGTTGTGGTAACAAAATCAAAAAAAAAAAATAAAATAATAATAGAATATTAACCAAAACTTAACTCCGTGTGTGCAGTTATATACAAAAAAAACAGCAACATATAAATACATGTACATACAATACAGTGTTTAAAACCAAAAACCAAAAAAAAAGTAATAATAATAATATCCAAAACGCGGGCGCGAAATATTATTTAACAAACAAAAAAAAACATCCACACGGGCGCGAAGCTTAACATACATGACTAAAATATAGTCTTAGAGAAAATTAAAAATTTATAAACGTGAAACAAAAAAATTAAAAACGCAAAATAATAATAAAAACCTAAAAGGCCAAACAACGTAGGAAAGTCAACCCAACGAAGGAAAGCCAACCAACAAAGGGAAATTAACAACAACGGAACAAGGAACACCAAAAAGGAAAGGAAACGGACAGGAAGCAGATTGGACGAAGTGGCATAAACTAGCACTCCCCCCCCCCCCCTATTTAACTGTATATAATGCCCTCAAAGTCACTAGAAGCGGCACGAAGTGAGTGTATCAACTCCATCTATTATTTTAAATAATTTGTACTTATTTGCATATACATATGTATGTTGAAAGTTACAGTTGATCTCTCTAAAAACTGTATACGATCCTGTAAATTTTAACAGAACGGTTGCTATCAAACTGTTCGAACTTACGGTTGGTTTCCGGGAAACCGAAAACAGTTTGGTACATTACATATGTATGAACAGTATATAATATAATACATATATATATATATAATTATATATACATATACTGGCATATACATATTTGATAAAAGGCCTACTTATGCTTACATTTGTGTATCTAAACACACAACATTAAAAATCAAAAACAAATTTTTTTCAAGTATTCACTTGACAACATTTTCCGGCAATACCCCTTATACTCAAAACAGTATAAGCTGGGTTGCGCAAAAAGTAAGCTAGGGCAATTGCGAAATTTAAAAGAGCAAAGAAAAATAACAAAACCAAACATACATATGTATATGCACAATAGTCACCACTTTCATATGTACCTATTACTTACCGAAACAAAGTGAGAAACAAAATTAATGTGACATACACCCGCATGTACATATGTATAAACAGCATTACTAAAATTATACATATTAACAAAAGTGCACACCTGTACTTCACCGAGTTTCTATTCCCGCGTTATCCGTACGGCAAATAATATTCACACATACATACGGCATACAATTTGCCTATGCCGGTATATACAACGTACATTGGGTACAAAATCAAATTAAAATTTCACAAATTTTACAAAATTTCGAAAAAATAAAGCGGTAAATGCGGAATTTTAATTTATTAAAAATTTTAAAATTTGCTAATTAAAAAAGAAATTGCCGGTCAAAATAAAACAAAAAATTTTAAGAGTTGGTAGAGAGAAAAGCACATACATACGTATTGGCATTTTGAAAAGCTGAAAGATATTTCATATACTAAGTTCATTGCTGAGAGTGACAGTCTAATTCGATACTGCACTCGATTTTCATCTTCACCGATTCAAGACAATTCTGAATCGGTATTAGAATAAAAAAAGAAAATCTAAGCAATTCCTGGACACGTCTCCAAGCTGCGTATGACGCAATTGTAGAATTTGACGAATCAGATTTACCTGAAAATTTCAAATCTTCAGCATGCTCCAAATATGAAAACTGCTTAGACCAATACGAAGAGACGAAAGCTATGATCTCCGATCAATTGAAATTAATTAAAGCAATTGCACCTACTCCACAACCGAGAGTAGAGCTGCCACAAGTTCAAAGCTAAGAGGCGAGTTCAGGCATCCACCTCAAGGGGCCTGCATGTCACACAGAAATATTTCATGGTGGTTATGAACAATGGCAGTCCTTCCGGGACGTGTTTACAGCCGTGTACATAAACCATCCAAAATTATCACAAGCGCAAAAATTGTATCACATCCGATACAAAAAAAAGGTCAAGCAGGCGTAATAGTCAAACAGTTCGCTCTTAATGACGAAAATTTCAATTATGCTTGACAAGCTCTAAAAGCTCGTGACGAGAATGAAAGAATATTAGTCGACAAACAAGTCACAATATTAATGAATTTACCAAAAATTCAGAAAGAAACAACTGAAGAATTTATAAAA
>NW_026089623.1:9849159-9865638 GCF_024586455.1 Bactrocera neohumeralis | reverse complement strand
TGAGGCAGCACTTCCACCGGAACGCTGCAACTTCGCTCTGCCTTTCACTATCACAGGTGTGGATTTTGCTGGACCTTTTCAGATAAAGGCGTCCATGCTAAGGTCTCCCACTCTAACGAAAGGCTACGTGGCTGTCTTTGTCTGTTTTATGACAAAAGCAGTGCACCTAGAGCTATGTACTAATCTGACAATAGAGGCTTTTCTCGCGGCATTTGCTCGCTTCGTCGGACGACGCGGTTTTCCGTCCAAACTTATGAGCGACAATGGAAAAACCTTTATCGGGGCTCAAAGAGCCACAGAAAAACAGTTTGTGAATTTTATTAAACAAGTCTCCCCTAAGATTGTACAAAAGTACGCTCCCCGAGGCATTAATTGGCAATTCATTCCTCCAAGAGCTCCTCATATGGGTTGTTTATGGGAATCAGCTGTAAAAAGCTTCAAGTCCCACTTAAAAAAGGTAGCTGGAAACTATAAATTTAATTACGAAGAATTTACAACACTATTGATTCGCATTGAAGCCGTTCTCAATTTACGGTCACTAACAACACTCTCGCAAGATCCCTCAGATCTCACAGCCCTAACTCCAGGGCACTTTCTCATAGGAGCACCCATTCTGGCCACACCTGAGCCTGGCGTGGAGTCGCTATCATTATTCAATCGATGGGAGAGAATTAAAATTCTCCATCATAATTTCAGTCGTAGATGGAAAGAAGACTATTTAAAGGACCTCCACAAGAGGCATCGATGGAAAACATCAGAAAGTGCGCCAAAGCTTGAAGATTGTGTACTTATTAATGACGATTGTCTCCCACCTACCGAGTGGCGACTTGGTCGTATAGAAAAGCTCCATTATGGCTCAGACGGTCACATCAGGGTAGTTGATCCCCGTACTCAAAGCGGAATACCCACCAGACTTCTGGTTAAATTATGCTTTCTACCAACCGCGGATAATAGCGAAAATCCGATACTAAAGAATCCGAACATAATGCCGAAACACATACAAAAATCAATCAAACAATGAAAATAAATCAATAAAACCGCAACCCGTAGCAAACCGTTAACAATAACAATAAAAAATTACAGAAATGGTCGGTCAATACGACGACCCAGTCATGCCACATAACGTGGCACAATCGCACATTCCATTTATATACTACCATGTATATTCAAATACCATTTTTTACAGAGATCAAGATGGATGTGGACATGCTTACTATCCCAACACCTACTGTTCGGTCGGCAACCAACGTGGCACGTACTGGGACTATATCGACGTACAGCTCTTTAAGGAGTTATAACCGAGACAACGCCAGCGTGTTGCCCAGGCACATGAGCACTGCCTCAACTGCCTGTCGCACACGCATGTGACGCAGGAGTGTGCTTCCGACGACTTATGCCAAACGTGCCACACACGAGACCACATCACACGCTGCTGCACAGGACCCCACGACGCGATTTAGGTCGGCCAGCTGCCCAGGCACATGAGCACTGCCTCAACTGCCTATCGCACACGCATGTGACGCAGGAGTGTGCTTCCGATGACTTATGCCACACGTGCCACACACGAGACCACATCACACGCTGCTGCACAGGACCCCACGACGCGATTTAGGTCGGCCAGCTGCCTCAAGCACGGGTAGACCAAGGCAAGCACACGACGGTACGAATCACTGCAGCCCGGCCTGAGCCCCATCAATGGCGTGCGCACCACGTTGCACCAACCAGGGGTCGTCCAAAAGCGCCACAGCATCGCCCCGCTACTGAACTCAGCAACGTAGTGGCAACACTCTAGCAATTACAGATATTGCTAGGCTGAATATTCGCCTAGGGGGGCCGATATGTCTAAATGAGATAAGTCAACCCAACCCCCCCGTACATATGCATACTTTCGTCGTCCATTAATTAATATAAATTGATATTTGTTATAAGAATTTAATAAATATTATATTAGATGATTGTACATTTTAAAGCGTGAGCATTTTTATTGTAGAATCGTTGAAGTGGCTTGTACATCTGTTTGCAAATTTAAGCAGCAATTTAATCATGGTCCTGCGAGCCATTCCGAATGGCCCTATTGGTTTCGTCCAAAAAAAAATATTAAATTTTGGTACCAAAATTTAAAAAAAGACGGTACAAATCACAAACTAAAACTAAAACAAAACAAGAATTAGTGCAGTGCAGTGAAGTGCAGTGGCGAACAAAAACAAAAAGAAAGAAAACAATATGTACATACATATTGTAACAAAAGTAGTAACATACATATTGTTACAAAAGTAGTATTAAGTTTGGTACCACGTGTATATGTATTGCTATATGCATCCCTTGTTATAAACATTGGGCGCCGCGTTTGTCTGTTTGTCTACTTATAACATGAACATCAGCTGCATGTATATGGAATGCATAGCATCATTATATGTGTTTGTCTTACTATATGCAGTCCTTATTATAAACATTGGGCGCCGCGGTTGTCTGTTTGTCAACAACAGCTGCATGTATGTATATGGAATACATAGCATCTTTATATGTGTTTGTTTTGCTATATGCATTCCTTATTGTAAGCATTGGGCGCTGCGGTTGTCTACATAAACATTAACATATGGAACGTATAGCATTATGTTCTTATAATTGCCAGACGCAATATTTTAGAAGGACACATCGGCATCAGCGAAGAGTGCGTGGCTATATAAGCCGAGGCAGCGCCAACGTAACGAACCAGTGTTAAGAGTAAACTGCTATAGTGAATAAAGAGATTTTGTTTGAATTAAACGGTTTTTTTTGTTTTATTTGTCAATCCATGATACGAACCTAGAAAAATAAATTCGCAACAATTGGTGTCAGAAGTGGGATTGTCAAATAATCCAAATTCAAGATGGTTAAATTCGGGGAATTGAGAATTCAGCAGTTAAAAAAGGAACTGGAGGAGCGTAATTTGCCGATAAGCGGACAAAAGGCGGATCTGCAGGCACGATTACGTGAAGCAATGGAAGCGGATGGAATTAATGTGGACGAATTCAAATTTGATGGCCCAGAAACTTCTACAAAGGTAGAAGAAAAAGTAGAAGAACAACGAAGATCATCAAGTGTAGACATGAACATGCTGTTAGTGGCTATTAAGCAAACGGCAGAAAATGCCGTGCAAACAGAAAATCGTCTGGCACAGCAAATGACACAAATAGCTGAAAATACATCACAGTTAGAGTCTCGCCTCACACAACAAATGACTGAAAATAATACGCAGTTAGAAAATCGTACGGTACAACAGATTACAGAAAATACTACACAAGTACAAAAACAAGTGCAAGAGAAATTTTCAAAACTTGATGACGATTTAAGCACGTTAAAAAATGACGAAGAAAATTTAAAATCAGAAGTTCTTCAATTGAGTAATCGTATGCGAGAACTGCAACTGCATGGCCCTGCACCATCAACAAATAATCCAAGATTGTAGGCACCCGCATTCGATGGAAGTATTCCATTTCAAATTTTCAAACTTCAGTTTTAAAAGACAGCAATAGCCAATAACTGGAATGCAGCGGACAAAGTGGCGTCCTTGTTTGTATCATTGAAAGGACCTGCGGCAGAAATCCTTCAGACTATTCCAGATTGTGAACGGGACAACTATGAGGCATTGATGAGTGCGGTAGAAAGACGATATGGTAGTGAGCACCGGAAACAAATTTACCAGATTGAACTGCATAATAGGGGTCAGAAGATGAACGAGTCATTGCAAGAGTTCGCAACTGAAATAGAACGACTGACTCATTTGGCAAAGGCAGATGCACCTGTGGATTGCATTGAGAGGGTGAAAATTCAATAATTTCATAAATGGAATTCGTGATGTGGACACCAAACGCGCCACACATGCATTGCCAAAAAGAACGTTTGCTGAAATGGTTTCGCACGCCCTCACACAGGAAACAGCTTCTCTACTAAGTAAACCAGCAGACAAAGTACAAAGAATTAAAATGGAACAACCGGCGCAGATGGAAGAAATATTGAAGACTCTGAAGACAATTGCTACACCGCGAGTAAATACAACAGGCAGATGTTTCAACTGTGGAAAAGCGGGTCACTTTGCCCGAAATGGCAATATAAAAGTAAACCCATCAAAACGGAAACAAGCAACAGATAACGAGGACAGAGTATCCACTTCTCACAAGTCGTTAAACTAAAACGGAACAGTTCAAAGGTGCGTGAACTGGGTCCGTCAACTATTTGCCCCGCCATCTCGATATCACAAATAGGTCGCCATGTCAACAATCTTACTATCAACGGTATCGTAAATGGACGACATGCACAAAAACGGTGTAATCGAACCTCCAATAAGTCCATGGAGCTCACCTATCGTCTTAGTTAAAAAGAAAGATGGTAGCACCCGTTTCTGCGTAGATTATAGGAAATTGAATGATGTCACAAAGAAAGACAGTTATCCTCTACCGAGAATCGACGATACATTAAACACCTTGTCTGGAGCGAAATGGTTTTCTACATTAGATCTACAAAGTGGATATTGGCAAGTCGAGATTGATGAATGTGACCGTGAAAAGACCGCTTTCAGTATGGGCGACGGGTTATGGGAATTCTCTGTGATGCCATTTGGGTTATGTAATGCGCCTGCAACGTTCGAGCGATTGATGGAACATGTGTTAAAAGGACTCAACTGGAAGACATGTTTGGTGTATCTTGATGACATTATCATCATGGGAAAAAGTTTTGATGATCATCTGAAAAATCTAGAGGAAGTCTTTCAGCGAATAGCATCAGCCGGAATCCCAAAAAGTGTTCATTATTGAAGAAGCAGGTCTCATATCTCGGACATAAAGTGTCAACTGAGGGTATTCACAACGAGGAGGGAAAAATAAAAGCAGTTAAAGATTGGCCTCGACCCACCAACATACATGAACTCCGCAGCTTCCTCGGCTTATGCACGTATTAACGCCGTTTTGTACCTGGATTTGCGAACGTGGCTAGAAGTTTGCATGATTTAATAAAGAAGAATCGCCCGTTTGTATGGCAGTTGGAACAAGAAAAAGCGTTTGAGCAGCTTAAAGAACTACTTTGTACGGCGCCGATGTTAGCTTATCCAATACCTGGAAAGAAATTCATCTTGGATACAGATGCGATCGCTTATGGAATTGGAGGTGTCCTGTCTCAGCTCATCGACGGGCAAGAAAGAGTAATTGGGTATTACAGCAGAGTGCTCGGGAAACCTGAGAAAAACTACAGTGTGACGCGAAAAGAACTACTAGCTGTGATGGAATGTATAAAACATTTCCACAAGTATTTGTATGGGCAACGATTCTTGCTAAGGAATCATGTAGCATTAAAATGATTATTACAGTTTAAGAATCCGGAAGGCCAAATTGCACGATGGATCGAAAGATTATAGAATTACGACTTCGAAACAGAACACCGAAAGGGGATTCACAACAAAAATGCGGATGCATTATCACGTCGCCCTTGTCCACTGGAATGCAAACATTGCTCCAAATCAGAAGGAAAAGAAGGTATAATCGACGTGCAATTGCTGAATATACAACCTGAAGATGATTGGACTCCTCACCGTATCAGAACCAATCAGCTGGAGGACCCTGATCTTGCAAAGCTGATAATAGCCAAAGAAAATGGAGTACGACCACCAAAGGAACAAATAAGTAGTGAGAGTCCAACTGCAAAAGCATATTGGGCGAAATGGAACAGCATAAACCTCGTTAATGGATACCTTCATCGTACCTGTGGAAGCGAAGATGGCAAACAGTCTCGTCTGCTGATCATAGTACCGAAGTCCATGATCCCGAAAGTATTGAAAGAATATCACGATGGACCTAGTGGAGGGCACCTTGGGATTACAAAAACTATAGGAAGATTAAACAACGGTTCTACTGGATTGGTTGTCGAGATTCATTAGCAGGATGGATAAGTAATTGTGTAAAGTGCATGGCAGCTAAAGGTCCCAAAGTCAAAAGTCGTGGTAGGCTGCAACAATACAACGTGGGATCACCATTTGAACGAGTCGCAATGGACGTTGCAGGTCCGTTCCCAACCAGTACGGCCGAAAACAAATATCTACTGGTTGTCATGGACTATTTCAGTAAATGGCCAGAAGTGTATGCCTTACCAAACCAAGAAGCGAAGACAGTAGCCGAAGCATTTGTAGAAAATTGGATAACGAGGTTCGGAGTGCCCGTCGAATTGCATTCAGATCCAGGCAGGAATTTCGAATCTTCCATTTTCCAAGAAGTCTGTACATTATTGGGCATCTACAAGACACGGACAACAGCGTTACATCCACAATCAGATGGGATGGTAGAGAGATTCAACCGAACGCTCGAAGAACATCTGCGGAAAATCGTTGATAAAGATCAACGGAATTGGGACAAGTGCATCCAGATGTTCCTGCTGGCGTATCGTTCAGCGAAGCACGAGAAAACTGGTTACACGTCAGCAAAGATTATTTTCGGATCTAATCTGCGATTCCCTGCTGATCTTAAGTTTGGGATGAATCATTCAGCTGTAAGAAATGATGGAGATTATTGCCCTGCCTTAAAGGAAAAAATGAATGAATTGCATCTATGATCTGTTTGATCAAGCGGCAAATTCAAAAGGTTTTGAAGAAGGTGATCTGGTCCTGTTGTACAATCCACTTCAAAAGAAAGGCTTGTCCCCGAAATTGCAGACAGCCTGGGAAGGGCCCTATGTGGTGATGAAACGACTTAATGACGTGGTTGCAGTATACCAAAGAAATGGAAAAGCACGATGTAAAATGAAAGTAGTACATTTGGAGAGGCTCGCCCCATTTAGTTCAAGAGGATTTGTGCCTAATCGGGAAGGTTAGGCTTAAGTGCAGGACAGTGTTACAAAAGTAGTATTAAGTTTGGTACCACGTGTATTTGTATTGCTAAATGCATCCATTGTTATAAACATTGGGCGCCGCTGTTGTCTGTTCGTCTACTTATAACATGAACAACAGCTGCATGTACATATATGGAATGCATAGCATCATTATATGTGTTTGTCTTACTATATGCAGTCCTTATTATAAACATTGGGCGCCGCGGTTGTCTGTTTGTCTACTTATAACATGAACAACAGCTGCATGTTTATGGAATGCATAGCATCTTTATATGTGTTTGTTTTGCTATATGCATTCCTTATTGTAAACATTGGGCGCCGCGATTGTTTGTTTGTCTACATAAACATTAACTGTATATGGAACGTATAGCATTATGTTCTTATAATTGCCAGATGCAATATTTTAGAAGGACACATCGGCATCAGCGAAGAGTGCGTGGCTATATAAGCCGTGGCAGCGCCAACGTAACGAACCAGTGTTTAGAGTAAACTGCTATAGTGAATAAAGAGATTTTGTTTGAATTAAATGGTTTTTTTTGTTTTATTTGTCAATCCATGATACGAACCTAGAAAAGTAAATTCGTAACAATATATAACAATCCAAACAAAAAGGAAAAACAACCAAACAAAAAAGTGCAGTAGAAAAAGTTTAATAATTTTTAAACATAATAAAAAACAAATTTGAAACAAAAGAAAGTGCAGTGCTGTACACAAAAATGTAACATATGCACATTCGTACATACACATCAAATATAAAGATTTACGAGGATGAAGTCACAAACACAAAAACAAATTACATCGAAAATAAAAATACACAGTAACGTCAGGTTTGTTAGAGCTTTGAATAATTTTACATTTTACATATTAGTGGCATCACCACTCTACCTCATCTCTCTACTGTCGTCCTACTGTCGTTGGCAAATATAAAAATATATTAAAGTTAGCGAGAGCGACAACTGTCGGCTTGCAGTCGTGTAGTCGTGCAGCTGTCAAAATAACTGTGTCCTTAAGAACGTGTGTATTTTAATATTTGACAGATGTCGTTTGCAGTCTGTCGCACTCATTGTGTTCAGCACATCAAGAACCCCGTAAGTAGCTGAAAGAAGGAAAGACGAATTGGAAGAATATGAGTAGGCATGCCATACACAGGAATTTACCCTACAAAACCAAAGTAAACGTATTCAGTACCTTTGATCCCATGCATATATGTAAAAATTTCTGGTTTATGTAAATATACTTGTACAATTCTATAACGCTATTTTAATACGGTTAACAAACATTTCGGATTTAACGAAAATAAGCCGGCATTATTTATTAACAAACTAGCTGACCCGGCGAACTTCGCACCGCCTAATTATTGGAGGCATATTTAGTAAGTCACAAACACACGACACAATACTTTTTTAATTTTATTGAAATTTGCTGCTTTTAGATTTTTAGGAATATTAAAGAATTATAGTATAGATGCACAGCAAAGAGACGTTAACATTTCAAGTGACATTTTACCATAGACAATTTTTTTTGAGTGAATACTGACAAATATTTACACTATAACTATCAAACTACATCTATCGTTTTTTTTTTTTTGACGATGGCCATGGTTAGGAAAAGAAGAAGAACTACATCTGTCATCGAGAAAATAAAGAATTCAAACAACTATAATATAGTTATAGTGAAGCTATATATCCCTCAACTCCTTAAAATGCATTGTCCGTTTTGTAAAAAGTGGATGGAACGGCAGAAAAAAATAATAACTGTCCAGATTGTATTAAATTATTATTAAGATGCGACGAATGCTACAACATAATCGCTGTTACCTTCAGATTTTGTACCAAGTGTGGTAAGAATGTAGAACGAATAATACGCGTGAACAGGACAAAAGTACAAAAAAATATATTAAAGCAAAAGCTGCTATCTAAACCAAAACACGTTTCTACAATGCCATCTTCATCATCTGAGGAGACATTCTGTGAATTATATTTATCGGCCGAAGACATACAGGACATTCAAGTTATTGAAGACAGCCAAAAGCCCAACATCAAGAATGTTCTGGTAGATATTGATGTTATTGAAGACAGCCAGCAGCTCAACATTGATAATGTTCTGATCGAATCAGATTTGTCCGAGTTCGCTTAGTACTTCCACCATATTATCATGTCCTGGCGATCCAAGTGGTTCCCAAGTAGATGGAGCCAAGTTGATGGAAATAAAGAGTTACTAATACACGTTGACATTAAGGATCCAAAAGCACATATTATATACATATTAAGTCATTTATTTATATTTATACTCTTCATATACAAAAATTTAAAATTTTCTTGGATGTGCTCGTTTCTGGACTGTGAACATGATAAACAAATCTTTGCTTAAATTAAATACAACACAGTTATGATCATATACAGTTAATTAATATAGTGCTTTCTGGTAGACAATATTTTTAATTTTTTTTGTGGTGCGTAAATAAATAAGGATGTTGGTTTTCCGACACGCGAACACGCAACGTATAATTGTCCATGTGTGAAACAGGGAAACTCTAAGTTTATTCCGCAAACTTGCAATGATTGGCCTTGCGATTTATTTATGGTCACCGAAAACGCCAGACGCACGGGAAATTGCAACCTCTTAAAATCAAATGGCAAATCCGTTGGAATCATAGGTATTCGTGGGATTAAGACATCCTCTCCTTTGTATTTTCCTTTGATTATTTTAGCTTCGATGATGTTATTCATGAGTTTCTTCACAACCAATCTCGTTCCATTGCAAAGTCGAGGTTGATTAATATTACGCAGCATGATGACAACTCACCCTACTTTTAATTTCAAATTATATGGTGGTAGTCCAGGCAAGTTAAATGAATTTAAAAATTCTGTAGGATAGTTGACTACGTCATCCTGGTTTGTGGCCGTGTCAACTGATTTGTACGTAAACAACTCTCCTGGAAGGAAATTCTGAATGGTAGCATTGAGATCATCGACATCTTTGTTTTTTGCTGCCAATATCGCTCGTTCACTTAGCCAATCGTGGTTATTATATTGTTGTTTAATGTCCAGAAAAACACGCTGAATAAGCTCCTTTTTCGATTCTGTGAAGTGACAGAAATCTGTGGGAAAAGTCATTAATCCGGTCGAGCTGTCAACTGCGACCTTACCATTGCCAATATCCAGCAACTGCTTCGAAAACACAGTCGCAGTTTGATCTTGTTGCAAAAACACTCGCATGTTAGTAGTTAATTGTAGTGTCTTTACGTGCCGCCACAAACTTGATGATTTTAGACATGCGTTTATTTCGTCAGCAACAGTCGATCGAGGAATTACTGGAAGAGTCTGACGAAAATCACCTGACAACAGTATCATAGCTCCACCAAAAATGTTTTGGTTATCACGTAAATCTTTTAACGTCCTATCTAGTGCCTCCAGCGACCTCTTGTGGGCCATTGTTCATTCGTCCCAAATTATCAATTTGCATACTTGGAGAGTCTTCGCCATAGCGCTATTTTTGGCAATGTTGCAAACTGGCGTTTCGTTGATATGCATGTTTAATGGTAATTTTAAGGCTGAATGTGCAGTTCGTCCGCCTTCTAATAAAGTTGCTGCTATTCCAGATGAAGCCAACGCTAGGGCTACCTCATTTTGCGGTCGGATCTTTGCTAATAGCAATGAAATTAGGAACGTTTTCCCAGAACCCCCAGGATAATCAAGAAAGTAAATCCCCCCAGACAACCGTAATAATTGACATGCCTCACGGTAAGTCGCTCACAGATGTCCTTCAACTGTTCGCAATTGTTGAAAAGATGTCGGACCAGGAACATTCACCAATAACAATCTAAGATAATAACATTCATCGTTATTAGGATGTACTGTATATATACGGGCTATAGCATCTGTGGCAAATACATTTTCATATCCTTCAAGTGGTGTTACCTGTTTACGACGCCGAAAAGACTTTGATGATGCGTTCCATGTGTAGTAGCGCGGCATATCAGCATACAGCAAAGTGCGAGCGAATTGATCAGTTGCACAAATTGAGAAGAAACCTGTCAATGTGGTCACAGGTGGGCGTGCCGCTCTATCCACAGCGTTGTTTGGGTTGAAATACACTCGTTGTCCATTTTCTAAATGAACTGCCAAATGCAATACAGTGGGATGTCTTTCATGAATTGCAAACGAAAATATGCGCCAAATAGCCTCATTGCTGCTTACATAGCGACCCATCTGATAGTTAGACACTTCATCATTTGTGTTTGTTACTGCGAACACGGCCATGTCGCCACCTTTGTTAACATATTTACATATGTACTTTATGGATTTCACAGAGTTACAAAATTCCACGTTGATGTGAGCTTCAAAAGTTTTGGACAATATGGGCGAGAACGGCACAATCCAACGATTGTCTACATGAAAATCTTGTCCTTTTATCTTGACATCGGCAGATCGTCCACTGTCCTCAACTGATCGCCGACGATACAATGGGTAACCATCGATTCCCGAGATGGTTTCAGCAAGCAAGTTTCTCGGGTACCGTTTGGAGCACTTGCCGTCGGTGAGCTTTTGTTGAAAACTCCGCAAGGTCCATGTGTCATGTGTTTAGTTACTATCGTATGCAATTTTGGGTCAACCGTTTCATCAGGAATTTCGGCTGAAATAATGGAATCAATTTCTTCTGGCCTTATTTTGTCAACCAACCAGACTAATATATGAGCATGTGGCAAACCACGCTTTTGCCACTCAACAGAGTACATCCAACAACGTACTTGGCCATACACACGATGCTTTGTAATGAAATTCATTAAAGATTTTAATTTTTGCTTGTAAACTCTGGCTGTGATGTCATGCCTATCAAGTGGTGTTTGGTTGTGTAGCAGTTCTTTTTTTATTTCAATCCATTGTGGGTTACAGGTGAATGTAATAAATAGGTCTGAACGGCCATACTTTCGAACATAAGACATCGCATCTTGAGCGTACTCGTGCATGTGGCGCGGGCTTCCGATGTAAGTGGCCGGTAAAATTGTCATTCTTCCTACATTATTTACATTGCCGTCAGCATTGATTGCATCGCGAAGATGAATGTACTCTTCGGATCGAAGCTGCTGTTGGTTAAGACGGATGTATGTCAATCTTTCAGTCTCAATTTTGACGTGCATGTCCACTGCATACTGATGAAAGAGCCGTTGACACATCAAAATGTGATTTACTTCACCTTCACGGATCATGAGTCTGTATGCATAATAATTCATGGCACTGACTTTTTTGTATGTATCAGCACCTGGAAGTACATATGATAAAAAAATACATTTATATATTGAACATATAAAATATTTCATTTTTTATAATCTAATTACCTGTTGTTGGATTGACCATTTTGATATTAGAATGGTACCCATCTTCTTCCTGCCAGAAAATTAATGGGTATTGTAAAGCATCATAAGCTCTATGCATTTCATATACACGTTTCAATTCATTGTTCCGGCGATGAAGTAGAATATCTCTTGATTGCTAATTCTCTCCAACAACGGTAATAGCCACTTCATCTATTGTCGGTGAATTAAACCTCCTTGCATGCTCTCCAGCAGGTGTTTTGTCTGCTCTTATTACAATATTATGGCTGTCTGATGGCATCCGATCCAGTGCCATTTTGAACATCTTCACTAATTCATTATTCTCGTGAAGAAATGTTTGCAGTTGTTGGACAATGATTCGCTTGACGGTTGGATTATGACCACAATGTGTATCAACTTCCACATCTTGATTGCCCATAAAATAAATTTGCAAAAATTTATGATCTGCATGTGGCACTGGCAGCATTGCCCCCAGTAGGTGATGAATTTGTCCTTGTATCTGTAAATGTTTAAGAACTGGTTAAATTAATTGTGATACAAATACAAATTATAATTTCACTAAAACAATTATGGTATACTACCTTGAAAGTAGGCATGAACCCGTCTGCAGGTCCACTACTGTACTTTAATGCTTTACAATGTTGACAAATGATTAACATTTCTCCAATCGTCACAGATTTGTCGGCACTATAATCAAATTCCGGATCGTAGGAAAATGCTCCTCGTTCGAGGTTTATAGGAGCATTGCGTCTGCGGAATCGATTAAATTCGTTATCCCGTGCTCGCTGCTGTTGTGATCGTTGTGCACGAACTCGTTCCATTCTCCCCCTATCCACTTGATAGTTATTTACTCTTGAACGTAATTCTCCCATACTTGTACGACTGTTATCATTATCAGCATCTCGCTGGTCATTAGTGCGGTTGGAGCGTAAAGTAGCTCGTTGCACATTTACACGACTTCGACGACCTATGTCAGGTCGTTTTATTTTCCTCGGCATTGTAAGCAGCGAGAAGAAAATCACTTTTAGCAGTAATGTTTCTTTTTTTTAACATGAGATGACAAAACCAAGGATGTTAAAGTAGGAGCGGAGCAAAAAGTCTCTAAATTTATGGACAAAACAATGTAACGTTCGGATACACGTGCTTTTTACATGAGATGACAAAACAATGGAACGTTCGGATACACTTATTACTTACTTATTACTTTCTTATTTCTCCAATTAAATGTTTCTTTTTTTTAACATGAGATAACTAAACAATGGAACGTTCGGATACACTTATTACTTAGTTATTCTTATTTCTCCAATTAAATGTTTCTTTTTTTTTAACATGAGATGACAAAACCAAGGATGTTAAAGTAGGAGCGCAGCAAAAAGTCTCTAAATTTATGGACAAAACAATGTAACGTTCGGATACACGTGCTTTTTACATGAGATGACAAAACAATGGAACGTTCGGATACACTTATTACAGGGCATCTCGACAGGATAGAATTTATAGAATACTAACTGTTATTGCCATTGCCAAATCTGTATGTGGGCATTTGCTATCATGATATAATCATTTGCGCAAAAGCGTAGGGTAGGTAGGTTCGAGATGATGTAGCGTATGCTTTGAGCTCTTGAAAAATTTATTTTATCATTTGCGAAATGCCGTCGGGTAGGTAGCTGATGTAGGGCACGTTTTGAGCTCTTGAACTCCTTAAATCTTTTGTGTGGAACATAAAAAAAGGATAAATACCCTTTTGTTTACAAATGTATTTTTGGAACAAATAAGATAATAACAAAGGATAAAGATCTTTTTTTACAAATGTATTTCTGGGAAAAATAAGAATTTATATTTTTGGACTACTATATAATAATTGTGGCATAACTTTTATATACCAATTAAAATAATAAATTTAAAATGAGAAATGATATTTTGATTTATGCTTGTATAAGTTTATTAAATTTAAGACTTCCCAACCCAATTTGCATAATATTTCTATAAATTAACAATATTAAACTAAATATTAAATGTTATTTTGAAAATGTACTTCATTTTTATATTATAACACAACCGTCTTAACTCGCTCTTCTAATTTTCGTATTACCAAAATTAAAATGCCGTCGGCATATGTGGAAATGGGATATGTTGCCTCTTCGAAATTTTCATATAAATGAAAACTGCGCTATTAAACTGCTGCAGAGACAGCTTCTAGCTTACCATATATGGCAAACTAAGTATGTAGTATTCTATATCTAGTAAGCAATGAGCAATGTGGAGTCTTCACAGGCAGAGATGCCCCGTTATTATAATAAAAGTATTTTTGAGAGTTGGTAGCACTGTAAGGTTGACACCATCAAACATGTCAACACATTAATTATATTTATATATTTTGAAATTTGAAATTGAAATTTAAATACACGATGTTATGAGCAAAGTTGATATTATGTTGTCGATTCAAAAGTCTTGTTTTAATGCGTTCTTCAATTGGAGTGGAACTGAGAGTACAAATACCGTCAAATGTTTGACAGCAAGTAAGTGGTCAACTTTTATATGGGAAAATGGAATTGTCGTTTTACTCTATCTTACTCGTAATTTTTCCTTAGTTGCTCACCGTTTAGACCTACCCTGGACTACGACAAACATTTTGAAACCAAAGTCAGCTCAATCGGCCCAGCCGTTCTCGAGTTTTAATCAGACTAAGGAACAACAATTCATTTTTATTTATATAGATAGATAGATAGATAGATAACGTCAGGTTTGTTAGAGCTTTGAATAATTTTACATTTTACATATTAGTGGCATCACCACTCTACCTCATCTCTCTACTGTCGTCCTACTGTCGTTGGCAAATATAAAAATATATTAAAGTTAGCGAGAGCGACAACTGTCGGCTTGCAGTCGTGTAGTCGTGCAGCTGTCAAAATAACTGTGTCCTTAAGAACGTGTGTATTTTAATATTTGACAGATGTCGTTTGCAGTCTGTCGCACTCATTGTGTTCAGCACATCAAGAACCCCGTAAGTAGCTGAAAGAAGGAAAGACGAATTGGAAGAATATGAGTAGGCATGCCATACACAGGAATTTACCCTACAAAACCAAAGTAAACGTATTCAGTACCTTTGATCCCATGCATATATGTAAAAATTTCTGGTTTATGTAAATATACTTGTACAATTCTATAACGCTATTTTAATACGGTTAACAAACATTTCGGATTTAACGAAAATAAGCCGGCATTATTTATTAACAAACTAGCTGACCCGGCGAACTTCGCACCGCCTAATTATTGGAGGCATATTTAGTAAGTCACAAACACACGACACAATACTTTTTTAATTTTATTGAAATTTGCTGCTTTTAGATTTTTAGGAATATTAAAGAATTATAGTATAGATGCACAGCAAAGATACGTTAACATTTCAAGTGACATTTTACCATAGACAATTTTTTTTGAGTGAATACTGACAAATATTTACACTATAACTATCAAACTACATCTATCGTTTTTTTTTTTTTTGACGATGGCCATGGTTAGGAAAAGAAGAAGAACTACATCTGTCATCGAGAAAATAAAGAATTCAAACAACTATAATATAGTTATAGTGAAGCTATATATCCCTCAACTCCTTAAAATGCATTGTCCGTTTTGTAAAAAGTGGATGGAACGGCAGAAAAAAATAATAACTGTCCAGATTGTATTAAATTATTATTAAGATGCGACGAATGCTACAACATAATCGCTGTTACCTTCAGATTTTGTACCAAGTGTGGTAAGAATGTAGAACGAATAATACGCGTGAACAGGACAAAAGTACAAAAAATTATATTAAAGCAAAAGCTGCTATCTAAACCAAAACACGTTTCTACAATGCCATCTTCATCATCTGAGGAGACATTCTGTGAATTATATTTATCGGCCGAAGACATACAGGACATTCAAGTTATTGAAGACAGCCAAAAGCCCAACATCAAGAATGTTCTGGTAGATATTGATGTTATTGAAGACAGCCAGCAGCTCAACATTGATAATGTTCTGATCGAATCAGATTTGTCCGATTCGCTTAGTACTTACACCATATTATCATGTCCTGGCGATCCAAGTGGTTCCCAAGTAGATGGAGCCAAGTTGATGGAAATAAAGAGTTACTAATACACGTTGACATTAAGGATCCAAAAGCACATATTATATACATATTAAGTCATTTATTTATATTTATACTCTTCATATACAAAAATTTAAAATTTTCTTGGATGTGCTCGTTTCTGGACTGTGAACATGATAAACAAATCTTTGCTTAAATTAAA
>NW_026089623.1:9814951-9849059 GCF_024586455.1 Bactrocera neohumeralis | reverse complement strand
GATGTACATACATATGTATATGCCATAGAAATTCTATTGGTGCAAATATGGAAATGATAACGAAATAATGCGAATATGCATATTTCATGAAGGTCATCAATTTTTTTTGAAGAAATAAAGTTCATTTGACACATCTTCGCTTTGTTATAGACGAAATAAATATAACTTTTTTGAAATGATTAAAAAATTAAAAAAATAAAATTAATTATTTTTTATCTAATTTTTACGATTTTGTAAAAAACTAAAATTTTTACAATTTTCTGAAAAAATGGTTCATATGATACAAGATCACGCATATGTATCTCAGAGAATGCTTCTTTACATTCTTTGTGTGACTTTGCATATTTTTCTTCAAAGCATTTCTCTTTATTCATTCTCGCATGAATTCAGTCGCTTTACATATAATTCTGCCATTGCACATGCTCATTTCTGCTAAATAGCAGCGAGGAAGGTGAAATTCCGTGTCGCAATCTTATAAGCTCTGTTAGCCGTCCAATCGAACATCATACAGAATTCAATTTGCACCTTCTCTATGTTTTATGTTCTCTGGTTTGACCAAATTACATGTATATGCCAACTTTCATGAATATCAGTTGACTCGTTTTGAGTTCAATCGAAATATACACACGGACACTGGATTTTTATGTATTAAGATGTTGTGAGGCTTTGTCGTCGCTTCGGCTTTGGTTGCCCGTGACAGCGGAGATGCGAAAAATGCGTGCGACACTTGTTATTATGAATGTATGTATGGTATGCATTTGACTCGCATTTGCTTTCTTAAACATACAAATGTGCCAAAGAAATACAGGCAGGTTCTGGAACTCACTTCAGAGTGAATATCTAACAAATTCGTTTTCAATCCGACATTTGGTGTTCTGTGTTTCACTTTCACAATTTCAATTCCACATTTTTTCTAAAATTAATTCCGAGTGAATACGCATGTTCTGGAAAACGAATTCACAAGAAAAATGTCGGTTAGCATTCACTTCAGTTCGAAATTGTGAATTTGGTGCGAGCAAATATGTAAGTAAATAAAAACGCTTGATTATTTGAATAAATAGAGATTTAAATATTTTGTTTTAAAACTGTAACAAGCAATTAAAGTTATATAAATATTATTTTTATAGGGGTAAACATAAGAATACATAGCAGGAAGCGATCCTTGTCCACTTCATGGAGTCGCATAAAGACATCGCTCGAGGCTTTGTTAAGGGTGACAAAGTAAAAGTTGATGCCCTATGGAAAGAGGTGGTGACAGAATTAAATCTGCATGGTCCACCACAGAAAGATATTTCTGGTTGGAAAAAGGTAAGCAAATAATTTTTTTTTATACTTTAGCTAATTTTTCTTAATTTGAAAAAATATTTCAATAGGTTTGGATGGATTGGAAGGCCTTCATAAGGAAAAAAGTTGCACACAACAACTTAGAAGCGAGGGCAACAGGAAGAGGGCCATTCAACAAGCACATCCTCGCTCCAACTGAAGACACAATAGCCCAATTATGCGGTATATATACCGTGGTGGAAGGTATTCCCAGCACAGCAGCCTTTGGTGTCCCTTCTGAAAATTGCGATGTGCCTTCAGAGATTTCCAGCGATGATAACAACCTCCCATCTACAAGCAGTTCTGCTCGATTCCGAAGACGTGAGCCTATGGTAACCGACCACTTAAGGAATAATATCGGTGAGCAGACAGGTGCCTTGAAAAGTATTATAGATGGGTTGCAAGAAAATATTGAGGCCACAAAGGAAATTAACACTAGCATCAATGCCTTTGTGAAAGAGTAAACGACTTGACTGAGGAGAACAAAAGACACCATTTCGAAATGGAGCGGCTGCGCCAAGAAGAAAATGAAATGAAATGTAAAGAGTATTGGCGGAGCTGAAAATGTATTTTAAATACCAGTGCAAACCAAACAGTAATTAACTCCATAATTTCCTCTTCTATAGTTTTTTAAAAAGTATAAACAGCGATGTTTTTTTTACAATAATAACTTACTGTATGACCGTACCTGAATTTAATCCATTCATGTACAATTTTGAATTAAATGTTTTGAGTTTTTTGAAATTAGTGAATTTATATTATTTTAATTTTAGCCTTAATATTGATTTATTAATGACATTTTAAAAGTGACTTTACATTTGAGTTTGTTTTATTTACTTCGGTGCTTTCAACTTTCAGGAAATTGTATGAATATGAGTGGCTATATTCTCTCTTAATGTTATGGCTTCAGTATCCAGTGTGACATCATTTAATACTCCCTCAGCAACTGCGGGTTCCATTCTCTCGACTTCAGTGTCAACGGAAAATAACACCTGTACTTTGTAGTGTTTGCAAACATTATGTAACGCGCAGCAAACATTTGTTATTTGTACCACCTTTTTTGTTTGATATTGCAGAGGGCACGGAGGATGGAGTCATGTGTAGAAGTTCACGCAAGTGAACCCCAAATGGGTTGAGGGCATGCACCTGGAATGTCCGGACCCTTAATTGGGAAGGTGCCGCTGCCCAGCTGGTTGATGTCCTCGCAAAAATAAAGGCTGACATCACCGCCGTCCAAGAAATGCGATGGACGGGACAAGGAAAGAGACGAGTAGGTCCTTGTGACATTTACTACAGTGGCCATATAAAGGAGCGCAAGTTTGGTGTTGGATTCGTGGTGGGAGAGACTCCGTCGCCGAGTACTATCATTCACTCCGGTGAATGAACGTCTAGCCACAATCCGCATCAAAGCGAGGTTCTTCAACATATCGCTGATTTGCGCCCACGCCCCGACGGAAGAGAAGGACGATGTGACCAAAGATATCTTTTATGAGTGCTTGGAGCACACTTATGAGAGCTGCCCCCGCCATGATGTCAAAATCGTGCTTGGCGACTTTAACGCCAGGGTGGGTAAAGAAGGTGTCTTTGGCACTACGGCCGGTACATTCAGCATCCACGACGAAACATCCCCAAATGGGTTGAGGCTGATCGACTTCGCCGGGGCCCGAAATATGGTTATCTGTAGTACTAGATTCCAGCATAAAAATATTCATCAAGCTACCTGGCTGTCTCCGGATCGAAAAACTACTAACCAGATCGATCATGTTGTGAAAGACGGAAGACACGTCTCCAGTGTTTTAGATGTGCGTGCGCTCCAAGGTCCTAACATCGACTCGGTATCTTGTTACAGCCAAGATTCGCACCCGCCTCTGTGCAGCAAAAAACGCACGCCAACAAACACAAGGAAGGTTCGACGTCGAGAAGCTGCAATCACAACAGACAGCCGAACGATTTTCTACTCGGCTTGCACTCCTGCTCTCTGAGAGCACTCGTCAACAACTCGGTATAAGGGAACTGTTGGACGGCATTTCAAACTCCTTACGTACAGCTGCAACCGAAACCATTGGTTTTCGGAAAGTGCAAAATAACAGCTGGTACGACGAGGAGTGCCGTGTCGCAGTGGAGAGAAAACAGGCTGCCTACCTCGCAACGTTACGATCGACCACAACACGTGCGGGATGGGATAGATACCAAGAGTTGAAGAGGGAAGCGAGACGCATGTGTAGATAGAAGAAGAAAGAGGCCGAAATGCGTGAGTATGAAGAGCTTGATAAGCTGGCCGACAGGGGTAATGCTCGAAAATTCTACGAAAAAATGCGGTGGCTTACAGATGGTTTAAAGCCCGGAGCATACTCTTGTAGAACCCCCAAAGGTGATCTAGTGACCGATGCCCAGAGCATACTTAAATTATGGAGGGAACACTTCTCCAGCCTGCTGAATGGCAGTGAATGCACAACGCCAGGAGAAGGTAAACCCGATTCCCCAATCGATGACGATGGAGCAGACGTTCCATTGCCCGACCATCAAGAAGTTCGAATAGCAATTGATCGCCTGAAGAACAACAAAGCGGCGGGGGCCGATGGATTGCCGGCCGAGCTATTCAAATACGGCGGCGAAGAGCTGATAAGGAGCATTCATCAGCTTCTTTGTAAAATATGGTCGGACGAAAGCATGCCCAACGATTGGAATTTAAGTGTGCTATGCCCAATCCATAAAAAAGGAGACCCCACTTCCGTGGGATAAGCCTCCTCAACATCGCATATAAGGTTCTATCGAGCGTATTGTGTGAAAGATTAAAGCCCACCGTCAACAAACTGATTGGACCTTATCAGTGTGGCTTCAGACCTGAAAAGTCAACAACTGACCAGATATTCACCATGCGCCAAATCTTGGAAAAGACCCGTGAAAGAAGAATCGACACATACCACCTCTTCGTCGATTTCAAAGCTGCTTTCGACAGCACGAAAAGGAGCTGCCTTCATGCCGCGATGTCTGAATTTGGTATCCCCGCTAAACTAATACGGCTGTGTAAACTGACGTTGAGTAACACCAAAAGCTCCGTCAGGATCGGGAAGGACCTCTCCGAGCCGTTCGATAACAAATGAGGTTTCAGACAAGGCGACTCCCTATCGTGCGACTTCTTCAACCTGCTTCTGGAGAAAATAGTTCGAGCTGCAGAACTAAATAGAGAACGTACCATCTTCTAAAAGAGTGTACATCTGCTGGCGTATGCCGATGATGTTGATATCATCGGCCTCAACACCCGTGCCGCTAATTATGCTTTCTCCAGGCTGGACAAGGAAGCACAGAAAATGGGTCTGGCAGTGAACGAGGGCAAAACGAAATATCTCCTGTCATCAAACAAACAGTCGTCGCACTCGCGAGTTGGCTCTCACGTCACTGTTGACAGTCATAACTTTGAAGTTGTAGATAATTTCGTCTATCTTGGAACCAGCGTAAACACCACCAACAACCTCAGCCTGGAAATCCAACGCAGGATTGCTCTTGCCAACAGGTGCTACTTCGGACTGAGTAGGCAATTGAAAAGTAAAGTCCTCTCTCGACGAACAAAAGCTAAACTCTATAAGTCGCTCATAATTCCCGTCCTGCTATATGGTGCAGAGTCTTGGACGATGTCAACAACGGATGAGTCGACGTTGCGAGTTTTCGAGGGAAAAGTTCTGCGAAAGATTTAAGGTCCTTTGCGCGTTAGCCACGGCGAATACCGCATTCGATGGAACGATGAGCTGTACGAGATATACGACGACATTGCCATAGTTCAGCGAATTAAAAGACAGCGGCTACGCTGGCTAGGTCATGTTGTCCGGATGGACGAAAACACTACAGCTCTGAAAGTATTCGACGCAGTACCCGCCGGGGGAAGCAGAGGAAGAAGAAGACCTCCACTCCGTTGGAAGGACCAAGTGGAGAAGGACCTTGCTTCGCTTGGAATATCCAATTGGCGCCACGTAGCGAAAAGAAGAAACGACTGGCGCGCTGTTGTTAACTCGGCTATAATCGCGTAAGGGGTGTCTACGCCAATTAAGAAGAAGAAGAAGAAGAAGAGGCGTGCTAAGCATCTAAACCTGCTTTTTACCATCCCTATTCTCTCAACGACATTGCGTGCCGAAGAATGCTTTTGGTTAAACTTATGCTGCGCTGTGCCAACAAAGGCGTTAGCAAAAAAGGCTTAAGTGCATATCCAGCATCTCCTAAAAGCCATGATCCACGTTCTCCGTTATCGTAGCACCGTTGGTAATAGTCATGAGCTCTACTCATACTCCATATTAAAGAGTCATGACTTGATCCAGGGCAACGGGCATCAACTGCCTTTATAACCATATTATGGTCGCATATCTGCAAAAAAATGTTTAACTGATAAAGCTTGTTTTATAATATATTTGATTAAATGGCTTACAATCATTGCGTTAATGCTAAAGTATCCTTTCCGATTGTAAAAAAGGCTATGATCTGTATGCGGCTTACATAATTGTATATGCGTTCCGTCTACACAACCAATTACTCCAGGTATACCAAAACTTCGTTGAAAATGCTGTTTTGATTTAGTCAGCTCACTTTCGGTCATACTTAATTAAGCGTCTTTGTTGACCCTGTAGTTGGACACAAACTATGGAATATTTGATTATAATTGGACTAAATACAAATAAATACGTACTTACGCCAACTCAGTCACATCAAATGGATTTGAATGGTCTTGCAGTATCCTTCTAATAAGAGCTGCTCCTGCATGATCCGCCATTTCCGTACAAATAATGGCAAACGCAGTTAAAGCACTCATTTTGCGATTTTTCTTCAAAAATTTATTATTTATTTTGGGTAAATTGACAGCTGTCAGCTGTTAAGTTCATTTTTGCGGTGAATGAAAAACGAGTTCTAAAATGAACAAAAAGTTCGGATTTCAGAACACCAAATCCAAATTCACTCGGATTTAGGTTTATTTTTAAATTCACTTTCACTCGGATTCCAGAACCTGCCTGATAAAAAATGTATGTACATATGTAGAAATTCTATTGCTACAAATATGGAAATGATAACGAAATAATGCGAATGTGCAGATTTCATGAAGGTCATTAATTTTTTGAAGAAATGGAAGGAACAAATGTAAGTGTTTATATGAGCACATTTAAGTTCATTTAGCACATTTTCATTTGACAATAGTCGAAATTGATATAATATAATAGTCGAAATTAATATCATTTTTGAAATAATAATTTATTTAAAATTATTTTTTATTTAATTTTATCACATAAAATTTTTACCAATTTTCGGAATACAATGGTTCTTATAACACAAAATAATCACGCATATTTGACTATGGTTCATATAATACAAAATAAGCATGCATGTTAGGGTGGGTCGATTCCGGACTTTTTTCGATTCGGGAAAGTGCGGAAAAGTTGCTTTAGTTGAAATTTCGGAAATTCGCCTAAAATCGTGAAATTGTCTACATAACGCCTGAAATACGCATCTCATGGCAAAATGTATGAAACAAAAGTTATTTGTCACGTCATTTGCCACCGAAATGGTATGTGATCATGGCCGTAGGACGAACCGTTCCCGAGATACGAGCGAAAATGCGGCGCGCCACAGCGCAAGGTGCAAATCGGCTTGCGGCCACACTTCTTGACGTTGATTTCGCCGAGTGCTATTACTCACATTCATTCACCTACGCAAAAGAACACTTTCGGATAGGTCTCCACACAAATATTTTTCATCGAGTTTCTTCACTCTTGTCGGTGATTTCGCCGAGTTCTATCACTTATGTACATTCATTTCCCTGCGCCATACGACACGTTCGGACTGGTCTCCACAAACATATTTTTTCATCAAGTTCCTTCACTCTTGTCGTTGATTTCGCCGAGTGCTACCGCTTATATTCTCTCAACAGAACCCAGAACTCAAAATGTCTATCTAAATTTAAATTTAGACAGAAATGTCCTGTGTTTGGCATATATCCGTACAGTCTCTCTGAGTCCCAGATACCTACTTACCAGGATGTTCTTTTGTGTTATCAGTTTGAAAGATTTCGTATAGGGCGACTCCGAGGCGACAACTATGAACCTAGGAGTAAAGAGGTTACAGAAATAGTTGCAAAAAAGGTTGAAAATACTTTCAAAAAGTCATCTATTCCGATAGTTTCACTCACCAGAGCTGTACAAATGCTCACCACATACCATAAGAAATTTCTGACTCTTAAACAAATATTTTTATGGAACCCAATAGGTTTGAGCTCTAAAAGAGATGACTTTGTCTCTTCTGCCGGAAAATTATTTCACATCGCTGCTTGTAAATGCATTTATTTTTCTTCTTGCACTTGTCAAAAGGAAAGGAAAGTTCCAATCAATGAACAACCACTTCTGACCAGAGAACCAGAAGAATTGGTCGCATTGGAAGTGTTGATCTACCTGAAACAAAAAAGATTACAAAGAAAAATGAACGTAAAGAAAAGCTTTCAAAACGTCATTCAACATCAACACTTACCAGAAAAGTATCAGCTAGAACATGTGACCATTCAGATCAGCCAGACTCTCATACAGACGACAACAATGTAGGTGCATCGCACATGGATTCTTCCAAAAACGATGCTGATGATGAGTTTTCCCTTCCATCCTCTAAAACCAAACAAATCACACTAGTATTAGAACACACTGTTTTAGCTGCCCAAAGATTTGGAGTAAGTGATAGAGCAGCGGCCTTGATTGTTTCATCTGCTTTTCTGGATGCCAAAAAAGCAGGTTTGATAACAGAGGGTCAGGCTAGCTTTGTCACTGACAAATGCAAGATTAGTCGGGCAAAAAAAAGTGTTGGAGTTAAGCTCCAAAACACCGAAAGCATTGACTCTGTATATGGGCTGTATTTTGACGGCCGCAAAGACAATACACTTACACAAGTCAGCGAAGGTGAAAAATACTACCGCGACACTGTCAAAGAGGAACATATTTCTCTTATAGCGGAACCTGGTTGTCATTACTTTGGCCACGTCACCTCTCCTTCCGGGTCAGCTGAGGATGAGACGCAAGCTATATGGCAACATTTACAAGACAACTCAGTTGATGTGGAACATCTAGAAGTTGTCGGTGCTGATGGCACCAACACGAACACAGGTTGGAAAGGTGGAATCATTCGGAAACTAGAAGAAAGAATAGGTAGGCCATTACAGTGGGTTGGTTGTCGTCTACATTTCAACGAACTTCCATTTCGTGCTCTTTTCGAACACATAGATGGTGTCTCTAAGAGTCCAAATACATCCTCTGGCGACATAGGTAAACTGCTCCCTGATTGTGAGAAGTTGCCTGTTGTCAAATTTGAAAGTTTTCCATCCTGATAATTACCTTCTGAGGTTATTAATAATAATCTATAAAATATCAGAAGCTGTTATTTCCGGCCAATGTTCCTCGATTTAGCGTCGATGCATCCAGGTGACATGTGCAAATCTCGCTGGCTCACCTGTGCAAATAGAATTCTGAGATTATACATTTCTACTGACAAACTAACAAAGGAAATAAAGACTTTGGTCAAGTACATACTTACAGTTTACTCACCTTTGTGGTTCTCAATAAGATTCAACAGTTCAATCAAAGATGGCTCGCGCCATCTCTATGCTGCAATTCAAAGGTCGAGATACTTACCTGCTAAACTGCGCAAGGTTGTCGATTCATCCGTTCAACAGAATGCTTTCTTTGCTCTTCCAGAAAACATTATCCTTGGTATGATGACTGACGAACGGATAGAAGTCAGAAAGTTGGCCCTTAACCGTCTTCTGGCAGCCAGAGAAGCAGAGTCTGACACTGTAAATGGAAGGGTTAGATGTAATAAAGTGCCAAAGCTGAATTTCAAAGCTAATAATTATTACGATATGATTAACTGGAAGACTATTACCTTGACTGTTCCACCAGTTCTTTGTTCAGTTTCTAACGAAGAACTCATAAAAGGGCTGTCGGGAGACACTGCAGAGGTATGGAAATTTAGTGAATTCCCCTCTCACACCGTGGCAGTCGAGAGAACCGTCAAACTGGTGACAGAGGCACCTTCTAAAGTTATTGGCCCCCAATCTCGTGATCGTTTTATACGCTCTACACTGAAATCTAGGCAAGAAGTTCCAAAGTTTAGTACAAAATCTAATTTTATCAAAAAATTTGACACAGATTTAGACTAAAACAAGCCTGACATATGGTTGGTTGGTTGGGTTGGGCTTGGGAGGAACCCAAAGAGCAGCCACCTCCACGCGGTGGGTTCTGGGTGACCAATACATGTTAGCTGAGAGCTGCAGCAATTTTCACCTTGCGCTGCGGCGCGCCGCCTTTTCGCTCGTATCTTGGGAACGTTTCGCCCTACGGCCATGATCATTTCAGGCGCTAGGTAGACAATTTCTCGATTTTTGGCGAATTTCCGAAATTTCAAGGCCGGAGTTGGGGTTGAAGATGCAATCCGATCTCAAAACAAAAAATTACTACTACACTATTAGAAATCCCGAATCGAAAAAAAATCCGTAATCGACCCACCCTAATGCATATGTCACTCAGAGAATGCTTTTTTACATTCTCTGTGTGACTTTGTATATTTTGTATATTTTTCTACAAAGCAATTCTCTTTATTTATTCTCAGTCATTTTACATACATACATATTTCTGCCACTGAACATGCTCAATTCTGCTAAATAGCAGCGAGAACGGCGAACTTTGATTCTATCGGCTCTGTTAGCCGCCAAATCGAACATCATACAGAATTCAATTTGCACCTTCTCCAGAGAACGTAAAGTATAGAGAACGTAAAGTATAGAGAAGGTGCAAATTGAATTCTGTATGATGTTCGATTGGACGGCTAACAGAACTTATAAGATTGCGATGCAGAATTTCACCATTCTCGCTGCTATTTAGCAGAAATGAGCACGTTCTCTGTTAGAAATATATCTAAAACGACTGAATTCATGCGAGAATGAATAAAGAGAAATGCTTTGAAGAAAAATATACAAAGTCACACAAAGAATGTAAAGAAGCATTCTCTGAGTCACCTATGCGTTATTTATCTTGTATCATATGAACCATTTTTTTCAGAAAATTTATAAAAGTTTTAATTTTTTTACAAAATCGTGAAAAATTAGGTAAAAAATAATTTAATTATATTTTTTAATTATTTCAATAAAGTTATAAGTATTTATATATAATTTCTTCAAAGAAAATTGATGACCTTCATGAAATATGCATATCCGCATTATTTCCTTATCATTTCCATATTTGCACCAATAGAATTTCTATGGCATATATGTATGTAAGTATGTACATATTTTATTTCTTTGGCACATTTGCCTGTATGTTTACGAAAGCAAACGCGAGCCACATACATATGTACATACATTCATAATAACAAGTGTAAAATACACACGTTCTTATGGACACAGCTATGTAGCTGTGCAGCTGCCTCAATAACTGTGTCCCTAAGAACGTGTGTATTCTAATATTTGACAGATGTCGTGTGCAGTCTGTCACGCTTATTGTGTTCAGCACTTGTGTGATAGAAAATCCCAGCTGTGCCGAAAAAAAATAAACGAATGGCCGCCGATTGTCAACGCTTCCCTTGCCGCTGTAACAGCTTTGCCTAAAAACGTGCGTAAATATATGTATATGTATGTATACGTATGAGCGTGAATACATATTGACGCAGATTTTTGCGAGTCACGGAAAAATTCTTTAGAATGGATAAATATTATAAATCGACAACTGCGTTGTTGCCACTTTTGTCACTTCTTTTTGTGAAGAAGCATCAGAAAGTTGTTCAATTTATGATTTTTAGCATTTACCATCCTCGCGAAAAGACGCTTGTTGGCAAAGGAATGCTCGGGGAGATGTTGCGGCGTCTGTTTTTATGAATGAAGCGAGGTCGCTTGTGGAATTTGCGCCTGCGTTTATGAATGAAATCGTTTTTATTGGAAAATTTACTACATTTGTCCTTCGCCAATTTGGCTGCCATATTGACTTGTAATGCTTATGTTATTTGAGACAATTGTTTTTGTAGAACAATGTTTCAATTTTTTGTTGGTGACATATTCTCATGTGTACGCATATGTATGTTTGTAAGCTTGTGCATTATTTGTTCGGAAGTGTATATAAATATATATGTACATATAAGTATAAATGAATGTATATAAACATGCAGATCAATCCGCGCACATGTAATATATTGATAAGTGATAAAATTATGATTTGAATTTCTGAATGCGCACATGCGTATACATGCAATCATATGAGCAGATAATAAGATTAATATGATAGACGATATATTTATATATTGTTGTGATAAATTCAATTTCCATTACTAAGAAACATAATACAAAAATATTTATTATATTTATTATATATATATATGCAAGTCCAAATTGGCTATAAATATTACTATTCATGCATTCATACAAAATTGTACTCATATCATAATTATGTTTACATGCCAATATGGAAATGCCGACGGCAAACGCAAAAGTATACATATATGCATACATTGCGATTGCCTGGTTCAAAGCAAAAATTGAAGCATGAAAATATCACAATGCTGTGGTTGGGAGTATCATCTTGGGCATGCATACATATACATACATATTTATGTCTTCATATTTTGGGGTATGTGAGACAGAGAACACAATAAAAAATGTCTTTATGTTCTCTGTGTGAGAGGTGTGTTTTCTACGCATTTTTCGCTGTTAAAAGTGGAATATCAAAGAACTTACCAATGATCGCAATCTTAGCACAACAAAATACAAAACTACTATTGATGCAGTATTCACAAGATTTATAAATAGATTTAAATCAAAACTGTTCATTTCATACTTTAGTTACCATAGACCTATTGTTTCAGTTTTAGAATTTGATGAAAATCCTTATAATAATGATGAAAATGCTGATAATGATAGATGTAAGAGTTGTTGAAATTATGGATGAGAATTGATAAATTTTGTATTTACTATTTACTAATATTTACTCATTTAAATAAAACCTCTTCCTTCGAATATAGTTTCTATATTATTATACTTCATGTCCAATTAAAAAAGTGCCCACATTGCTTTGATAAACTTGATTTTTTATTTATGTACAATTTCTCATGTCGCGAGCGCACCTTAAAATGCTGACCCAAAAAAGTGCCCAATGCACCATAAGTCTTCACCTTTGCCTGCACTCCCGAAGTGCAACCTCCCTCGGTTTTTTTGAAGGTCATTGCTCATCAACTCTCAGTTCTTTACCTGGGACGAATGGTGTCGACAATTCGGCGTATCTTAGTCTCTCAGCGCGAGTCCGCGAATCGTCAAGCCGTATAAAACGGCATAATTACTCAAACCGATGCAGTGACTTCACTGTTCTATAAAAGGGCATGTTCGTACTGTGAAAAGATCCGAAGCATGAACTAAGTTTGCGTTATCAGCACTGGAGTACAAAGTTATTGCAATAAAAGCATATAGTTCATTCCCATTTGTGTCTTGCCAATATCTAATTTTTTTGGAACTGTTTGATGCATATTTGCCTGTATTACTTTTTTAGATTTCCTATTGATCTCAAGAGCGATGCCTTCATCAAGAGACGCCTTTAGATGCAAAACTTACCGTGCATAGTGACGTTGATTGTCTACGCATTTCCAATGCCAATTCTGTTCGTCGTTTTTCAGTTTGGCGTGGCTTTGACCACCATACAGTTTAATTGTTCCTTCCCTGACCACAAAATTTTTTTATACTATATGGCTAAATGAGCTTCTGACCCCTCTCATAATATAACACATCTACACAACACACATCAAACACACCACTTCTTCATCTCAAAATACACATATCTTATTCAACATATCGGCATCATGTACACCACATCATCTTCCACACCATACTTTACAACACGCATGAGGACACCAAACCAAATTAACAAAAGGGACTGACGAACGACACCCAGCCTATTTTGCTCTCGATCCGTACGCATATACGTATTACCAGTCAGCTTCTTAGCTCAAGTCCTGTTCGCGATTCTTATTCTACTTTTTTTTATCGAAGTCGTCGCCAAGTCAACGGGTGAGTGCCGCGGGTGTTATAAAATATTTTACACTATGTATAACTTCTATACTGACAGACATATAACGTTTGTTAAAAAAACGAAAACCATTATACGTAGCATATGGAAATTGCGGTAGTATCGGCTAGATGTTATGTATTTTTTCTAATACCACTTACTATTTACATCTCACTTACTAAAAAACTAATCATATAGAGTAAAGTCAGCCGTATGTTCGGAAATCCTGCCTTATATTGGGCACAAAGATACACTGTTATGGGTAAAACACTCACTCTTATTTTCTTTCGAATGTCTCACATATTAGCCGATATATGCTGAAAATTTTTCAAGCGTTTTTGAGATCTAAAAGTAATATTCGGGATGCGTGATTTCACTGAAATTACTATTTCACTTATCCTAAAACTTAAGCCGCCCCCGCCCAATTTCTTTTGCCACGTCTGTATCGGCAGAGCAATCTTTTCTTCGAAGTTTTAATTCGAACTCAACTAAATGTTAACGAAAATAAGTTGCGCGCTCTCTTCTTTTGCGACATCGATCCAGACGTGGTAAGTGTTTTTCCAATTTGTTATTTTAAAAATATATGTATTATAAGAAACTTTTTTTGGTGTTTTTATTTAATATTTGTGGAATAATTTGCGCCGACCGTTCCCTCACGGCCAACCACAACTACGGAACGAGCCACACCGTGCTCCACCACCAGAATTATCATTGGTTCTTCGAGCCGGATAACAGGTAACAAGTTGATTTTTATTTAAAGTGAAAGTGCATTAATTTGCCCGATTTAGCAAAACACAAGCTGCTAGCCAAATATAAGTATTTTGGACTTGTGTTCTGCAAGCTATAAGGCAATAGATTGGATAATTTGTGCATAAGTTATGTAAAAAACCCATTGTGCTGTGTGAAGTGGAGACCAAAACTTATTTTTGGCAGTCTACCCGCAAAATCAACGCACAAGACTGCAGATAGTATTGAACAACAATTACACCGCAAATGCACTGATTACTTCACTTTGATTATTTTTATAAATTTCTACGCACAAACATCGTCTGCGTCAACAATCTTTCTCGGTTTTTTTGTTTTTTCTGAATTTGAGTCCCTCAACAATTACGCGAGTAAACAAAGAAAAAAACTTACAAAATTAAAACAAGTCTGCTGAACACAATGAGACTGCACACTGATCTCTCAGCTATATTACACATGGCATAAATTTTAATATTTTGTTCAAAGTGAATTTTTTTATACAAAAATAAGTAAATAGGTAAATTTATTCGTTTTAAAAAATTGTATTAAAAAATATAACATGTACACACACACTTTGTATACTTTACAACTACGCATGAAATGTTAACAAAATAGATGTTGGTAGCGAGAATGACGAGGTCGAATTTGGAATCTTTTGCCTTCGCAAATTGGCTGCCATACAACGCAATGTTTCAAGTATGTATTACCAGAGCTTATTGCATTATTTGTTCGCGAAATATCTATTCTACGCAGATTTTTGATAAGTGTGCAAATTTGAATTTGAATTCATGCAATCATATGGATAATAAGTTAATATGATAGACGATATATTTATATATTGTTGTGATAAATTCTATTACGAAACATAATATAAAATATTTGGCTATACACACACACAACTTCTAATAAAGGCAATAGATTATATAATTGCGATTGCCTGGGTTCAGCTGCACAATGCTTGTTAAAAAGTCGAAAACCATTATATAGTCATAAAAACAATGATTTCTCGGAAGATGATGAAAATGCTGCTGAGAATTGATAAATTTTGACACAACCGGTTAATTTAGCGCACCTTAAAATGCTGACATCTCACTTACAACTCTCAGTTCTTTACCTGGGACGAATGGCGGTCGACAATTGGCGTATCTTAGTAAAGTCTTATCAGCACTGAGTACAAAGTTATTGATAAAAGCATATAGTTCATTCCCTTTTAGTTCATTCGTGAATTTGCCTGTATTACTTTTTTTTAGATTTCCTTATTGATCTCAGCCGTATATTGCTCGGGCTTGAAACCACAAAAATTTTATACTATATGGCAAATGAGCTTCTGACCCTCTCATAATATAACTCTACACAAATTGACACCACTTCTTCATCTCAAAATAATAACATTCATGGGCACAAAGATGAGGACACCAAACCAAATTAACAAAAGGGACCGACGAACGACACCAGCCTATTTTGCAATCCGTACGCATATACGTATTACCAGTCAGCTTCTTAGCTCAAGTCCTGTTCGCGATTCTTATTCTACTTTTTTTTTATCGAAGTCGTCGCCAAGTCAACGGGTGAGTGCCGCGGGTGTTTACACTATGTATAACTTCTATACTGACAGACATATAACGTTTGTTAAAAAAACGAAAACCATTATACGTAGCATATGGAAATTAGTATCGGCTTTTTTCTAATATAGCGAATGTTACTATTAGCCGATATATGCTGAAAATTTTTCAAAAAATATTCGGGATGCGTGATTTCACTGAAATTACATTTCACTTATCCTAAAACTTAATTTCTTTGCCACGTCTGTATCGGCAGAGCAATCTTTTCTTCGAAGTTTTAATTGAACTCAACTAAATGTTAACGAAAATAAGTTGCGCGCTCTCTTCTTTGCGACATCGATCCAGACGTTTAAGTGTTTTCCAATTTGTTATTTTAAAAATATATGTATTATAAGAAACTATTTGGTGTTTTTATTTAATATTTGTGGAATAATTTGCGCCGACCGTTCCCTCACGGCCAACCACAACTACGGAACGAGCCACACCGTGCTCCACCACCAGAATTATCATTGGTTCTTCGAGCCGGATAACAGGTAACAAGTTGATTTTTATTTAAAGTGAAAGTGCATTAATTTGCCCGAAGCAAAACACAAGCTGCTAGCCAAATATAAGTATTTTGGACTTGTGTTCTGCAAGCTATAAGGCAATAGATTGGATAATTTGTGCATAAGTTATGTAAAAACCCATTGTGTGTGTGAAGTGGAGACCAAAACTTATTTTTGGCACTCTACCCGCAAAATCATCGCACAAGACTGCAGATAGTATTGAATTCATTTAAGTACAACAATAAATACACCTCGCAAATGCACTGATTACTTCACTTTGCATATAAAAAAACACACACACACACTGTTATTCGAATAAAATTATAAATTTCTTGGACGCACAAACATCGTCTGGAGCGTCAACAATCTTTCTCGGTTTTTTTGTTTTTTCTCGCGGTTAATTTGAGTCTAGTCGCTCAACTCTGCCTTTCCATATATTGCTCGAATAGCAATAAAGGCAAGCAGCAATAGCGTAGCTGCAGTTACCCGAGTGCAAACAAAGAAAAAAAAACTTACAAAATTAAAACAAGTGAAGTGAACTGCTGAACACAATGAGACTGCAGCAGCACGACAGTGAACTGAAAATGGCGTCGTGAATCCTACTACATGAACATTTGTAAGAAGGCAGCGACATAGCAATGGCCGGCACGTACACAAAACAACGCAGTTGTCCATTTTGTATGTACACAATTTCGTTGTGGATTTCGTTCACTTCAATGAAATTTTAATATTTTGTTCAAAGTGAATTTTTTTATACAAAAAATAAGTAAATAGGTAAATTTATTCGTTTTAAATTTTAAATTGTTATTACAAATGATATAACAGAGCTATTATATGGTTTTATTTCTAAAATAACGTCAGGTTTGTTAGAGCTTTGAATAATTTTACATTTTACATATTAGTGGCATCACCACTCTACCTCATCTCTCTACTGTCGTCCTACCGCGGTTGGCAAATATAAGAATATATTGAAGTTAGCGAGAGCAACAACTGTCGGCCTGCAGTCGCGAAAAGACGCTTGTTGGCAAAGGCATGCTCGGGGAGATGTTGCGGCGTCTGTTTTTATGAATGAAGCGAGGTCGCTTGTGGAATTTGCGCCTGCGTTTATGAATGAAATCGTTTTTATTGGAAAATTTACTACATTTGTCCTTCGCCAATTTGGCTGCCATATTGACTTGTAATGCTTATGTTATTTGAGACAATTGTTTTTGTAGAACAATGTTTCAATTTTTTGTTGGTGACATATTCTCATGTGTACGCATATGTATGTTTGTAAGCTTGTGCATTATTTGTTCGGAAGTGTATATAAATATATATGTACATATAAGTATAAATGAATGTATATAAACATGCAGATCAATCCGCGCACATGTAATATATTGATAAGTGATAAAATTATGATTTGAATTTCTGAATGCGCACATGCGTATACATGCAATCATATGAGCAGATAATAAGATTAATATGATAGACGATATATTTATATATTGTTGTGATAAATTCAATTTCCATTACTAAGAAACATAATACAAAAATATTTATTATATTTATTATATATATATATGCAAGTCCAAATTGGCTATAAATATTACTATTCATGCATTCATACAAAATTGTACTCATATCATAATTATGTTTACATGCCAATATGGAAATGCCGACGGCAAACGCAAAAGTATACATATATGCATACATTGCGATTGCCTGGTTCAAAGCAAAAATTGAAGCATGAAAATATCACAATGCTGTGGTTGGGAGTATCATCTTGGGCATGCATACATATACATACATATTTATGTCTTCATATTCTGGGGTATGTGAGACAGAGAACACAATAAAAAATGTCTTTATGTTCTCTGTGTGAGAGGTGTGTTTTCTACGCATTTTTCGCTGTTAAAAGTGGAATATCAAAGAACTTACCAATGATCGCAATCTTAGCACAACAAAATACAAAACTACTATTGATGCAGTATTCACAAGATTTATAAATAGATTTAAATCAAAACTGTTCATTTCATACTTTAGTTACCATAGACCTATTGTTTCAGTTTTAGAATTTGATGAAAATCCTTATAATAATGATGAAAATGCTGATAATGATAGATGTAAGAGTTGTTGAAATTATGGATGAGAATTGATAAATTTTGTATTTACTATTTACTAATATTTACTCATTTAAATAAAACCTCTTCCTTCGAATATAGTTTCTATATTATTATACTTCATGTCCATTCAAAAAGTGCCCACATTGCTTTGATAAACTTGATTTTTTATTTATGTACAATTTCTCATGTCGCGAGCGCACCTTAAAATGCTGACCCAAAAAAGTGCCCAATGCACCATAAGTCTTCACCTTTGCCTGCACTCCCGAAGTGCAACCTCCCTCGGTTTTTTTGAAGGTCATTGCTCATCAACTCTCAGTTCTTTACCTGGGACGAATGGTGTCGACAATTCGGCGTATCTTAGTCTCTCAGCGCGAGTCCGCGAATCGTCAAGCCGTATAAAACGGCATAATTACTCAAACCGATGCAGTGACTTCACTGTTCTATAAAAGGGCATGTTCGTACTGTGAAAAGATCCGAAGCATGAACTAAGTTTGCGTTATCAGCACTGGAGTACAAAGTTATTGCAATAAAAGCATATAGTTCATTCCCATTTGTGTCTTGCCAATATCTAATTTTTTTGGAACTGTTTGATGCATATTTGCCTGTATTACTTTTTTAGATTTCCTATTGATCTCAAGAGCGATGCCTTCATCAAGAGACGCCTTTAGATGCAAAACTTACCGTGCATAGTGACGTTGATTGTCTACGCATTTCCAATGCCAATTCTGTTCGTCGTTTTTCAGTTTGGCGTGGCTTTGACCACCATACAGTTTAATTGTCCCTCCCCTGACCACAAAATTTTTTTATACTATATGGCTAAATGAGCTTCTGACCCCTCTCATAATATAACACATCTACACAACACACATCAAACACACCACTTCTTCATCTCAAAATACACATATCTTATTCAACATATCGGCATCATGTACACCACATCATCTTCCACACCATACTTTACAACACGCATGAGGACACCAAACCAAATTAACAAAAGGGACTGACGAACGACACCCAGCCTATTTTGCTCTCGATCCGTACGCATATACGTATTACCAGTCAGCTTCTTAGCTCAAGTCCTGTTCGCGATTCTTATTCTACTTTTTTTTATCGAAGTCGTCGCCAAGTCAACGGGTGAGTGCCGCGGGTGTTATAAAATATTTTACACTATGTATAACTTCTATACTGACAGACATATAACGTTTGTTAAAAAAACGAAAACCATTATACGTAGCATATGGAAATTGCGGTAGTATCGGCTAGATGTTATGTATTTTTTCTAATACCACTTACTATTAACATCTCACTTACTAAAAAACTAATCATATAGAGTAAAGTCAGCCGTATGTTCGGAAATCCTGCTTTATATTGGGCACAAAGATACACTGTTATGGGTAAAACACTCACTCTTATTTTCTTTCGAATGTCTCACATATTAGCCGATATATGCTGAAAATTTTTCAAGCGTTTTTGAGATCTAAAAGTAATATTCGGGATGCGTGATTTCACTGAAATTACTATTTCACTTATCCTAAAACTTAAGCCGCCCCCGCCCAATTTCTTTTGCCACGTCTGTATCGGCAGAGCAATCTTTTCTTCGAAGTTTTAATTCGAACTCAACTAAATGTTAACGAAAATAAGTTGCGCGCTCTCTTCTTTTGCGACATCGATCCAGACGTGGTAAGTGTTTTTCCAATTTGTTATTTTAAAAATATATGTATTATAAGAAACTTTTTGGTGTTTTTATTTAATATTTGTGGAATAATTTGCGCCGACCGTTCCCTCACGGCCAACCACAACTACGGAACGAGCCACACCGTGCTCCACCACCAGAATTATCATTGGTTCTTCGAGCCGGATAACAGGTAACAAGTTGATTTTTATTTAAAGTGAAAGTGCATTAATTTGCCCGATTTAGCAAAACACAAGCTGCTAGCCAAATATAAGTATTTTGGACTTGTGTTCTGCAAGCTATAAGGCAATAGATTGGATAATTTGTGCATAAGTTATGTAAAAAACCCATTGTGCTGTGTGAAGTGGAGACCAAAACTTATTTTTGGCACTCTACCCGCAAAATCAACGCACAAGACTGCAGATAGTATTGAATTCATTTAAGTACAACAATAAATACACCTCGCAAATGCACTGATTACTTCACTTTGCATATAAAAAAAACACACACACACACTGTTATTCGAATAAAATTATAAATTTCTTGGACGCACAAACATCGTCTGGAGCGTCAACAATCTTTCTCGGTTTTTTTGTTTTTTCTCGCGGTTAATTTGAGTCTAGTCGCTCAACTCTGCCTTTCCATATATTGCTCGAATAGCAATAAAGGCAAGCAGCAATAGCGTAGCTGCAGTTACGCGAGTGCAAACAAAGAAAAAAAAACTTACAAAATTAAAACAAGTGAAGTGAACTGCTGAACACAATGAGACTGCAGCAGCACGACAGTGAACTGAAAAGGGCGTCGTGAATCCTACTACATGAACATTTGTAAGAAGGCAGCGACATAGCAATGGCCGGCACGTACACAAAACAACGCAGTTGTCCATTTTGTATGTACACAATTTCGTTGTGGATTTCGTTCACTTCAATGAAATTTTAATATTTTGTTCAAAGTGAATTTTTTTATACAAAAAATAAGTAAATAGGTAAATTTATTCGTTTTAAATTTTAAATTGTTATTACAAATGATATAACAGAGCTATTATATGGTTTTATTTCTAAAATAACGTCAGGTTTGTTAGAGCTTTGAATAATTTTACATTTTACATATTAGTGGCATCACCACTCTCCCTCATCTCTCTACTGTCGTCCTACCGCGGTTGGCAAATATAAGAATATATTGAAGTTAGCGAGAGCAACAACTGTCGGCCTGCAGTCGTGTAGTCGTGCAGCTGTCAAAATAACTGTGTCCATAAGAACGTGTGTATTTTATTATTTGACAGATGTCGCTCGCAGTCTGTCGCGGTCATTGTGTTCAGCACTTCAGTGACACGAAAAATTAGAAAAAGTGAAGTGAGCGACGGCAAGGAAGCCAAACAGCTAAGGCAAAGCAACAAAGGGAGAGCAGAACCGGCAAACCAGCAAAGGGAGAGCAGCAAAGACAAAGCAGCACAGGCAAAACAGCAAAGGCAGAGCAGCACAGGCAAAGCAGTAAAGGGAGAGCAGCAAAGGCAAAGCAGCGCAGCAGCCATCCCAGAAGGACAGCAACAAACAAAGGAGTGTAGTGGTGAAATCGAAATAGTTCGAAAATAACCCCGTGAAAAAAGTGAAAGTGAATAGTGGATATAAATCAAATAAGTGCTTATGAATTTTTATTTGTATTTGTATTTGGATTTCATTAAAGCAATTAAGCACAAATCAATTTTGTTTGTGTACATAGTCAAAGACTAGGCGTGCAAGTGCATTGGGACGATTACCCAGCAAGCACATTCAAATTAAATTTGAAAAAAATACTTTGAGAAAATGCTTTACTAAATTCATTAATTTTTTTTGTTGTTTCGTAAATTCACGCTTCACTAAGAAACAACGCACTACTAATTTGTAGTTTGTCCGTGATTGGTTCACAAACTTTTGAACTTTTTGCAACATATTTGCAAATATTTTTGAAGTGAAACTTCTTTACGCGCGCTTGGCTTGGGGAGTAAGCTGACGAACGCGTTACGAAAAGTGTGATCAGGCGAGGCGAACGGTAATTGGTGGGGGATATAGGCAAGCGTCAGCAGTGCGCGCGCATATTTTTCTTTCTTTCTCTTACAGTTGGGAAATGAAATATGTGTATACTTCAGTCAGTTCTGTTTACTAGCGTTACGCGAACAGTGATAGTTTGGTTATTTTATTGTAATTTACTGTAATTTTATTGCGTTTTGAACAATTTTATGAATTAATATTGTTCAATACATTCAATATTTTACGTTTAAAGTGAATAAAATTGTAAATTTATTTTAAAGTTTATGTTATGTGAATTTTCGGGTAAATAATAACAAATTATGGAGAAAAGTGACACAGACTCCGAGATTCAAAGCGGTGCTTTAGGACCACCAACTAAGAAGAAATTACGTACGGAAATTGTGCATAAAAAGTGTGTGACAACAGATTCAAGACAAGATTTTAAACCTAGTGAGACCCAATCAATTGATAATGAATCACGAAGGTGAGTACGCATCTCAAACCAGTTACTAGCGTCGTAGCGTCATATGCATTGTTGCTTTATCTTTGACTATTTTCTCCCTCTACTAATATGTGGCATTCTACTCTCGACATTGGGACGCGTTTGATTCTCTGTCCTTTTCTTGTCTCCCTTTCTCTTTTTCTCTCTCTTTTTCCTTGTTACTCTTCCGTATTTTAGCCTCACGTTTCTACAATTTACTTCAGCAAAGTTTTAAAATAGAATAACATAAAATTTAACTAATCCGTAAATTATAAAATACTTATTAATTGTAGAGGTTTACCATTACAAATAATTGGTGACATCGTGATTGAACATGACAATAATCAAATGGAAGTTAATGATGGAAATCTCACTATAGATAATAATGGTAGTTGTTTACATTTCGCCCAATAACACAGTTAATAATATCATAAAGTTTATATACAGAAGACTTATGATTTATGGTCGAGTAGGTTCTGAAGAACTAGGAGAAAACTATCATATGTTGCCACTAATCTTAGCAGGAGATTTCAATATCAATTTCGCATCCGAAGATGGACAACTCTTGATAAACTTTCTACGAGATAAATTAGAATTACAAATGAATAATGACCGTAATGAGCCAACTACAAGATATGGAACAAGAATCGATGCAGTTTTTTCTAGATTTCTGTCTAATTTTAATTCTAAAATATATGTATCGTATTTCTCGTATCATAAGCCTATTGTCTCGGTTTTACAATCAACCACAGTAATTACTGATGTACCCAATAATGAAAATAACGAATAAAACAATGAAAAAAATAAAAGATCTATGCAAAAATATTAATTTACTAATGAAAACATAAAATAAATTATTTTTATATGTGCATACATGTATATATTGCACACACACATTCATATATAGACAGAGCGAAAGAAGTTTCACTTCAGTCGTGCGGTCATAAGCACACTCACTTTTTGTTTAAATTTTTATTTAAAATTTTTATTTAAAATTTTTAGATCCGATTTTTGCAGTTCCGGTTCAATTTGCGAACACAATGGAATCCATCAGAGCATTTATCACAGCTGCAGATGCTCTTCTGGAGTTTGAGGAGTCTTTTACTCCAACAGCAAACAACCAAAGTGCCTACTCTCTTGAAATACAACAAACTGAACTGAAATCTCTGTGGGCAGAGGTAAAGTCAGAATACAAGTTGTGTTTGCCAAAGGTAAATCCTTCCGACACAAGCTCAATTGACGACATTAAGCTTAAATATTAAAGCTGTTGTGTGTTGCGCGGCCTTGATGGGCGAACACATGCACAACCTCACGGTGTTCAACCAAAACCCAACTTCAAATTCAACGGTGATTCAACCTGAACGGTTACAACAAACGGTAGAACCCGCGAGGTATTTCATCAACTTACCGCCAAGTGATACCGAATTATTTCATGGCGATGTTTTACAGTGGCCCTCAGTTAGGGATTTATTTTCCGCCATTTATGGGAATAACCAAAGGTTATCTCCGGTAGAAAAGTTATTCCATCTGAACCAAAAAACCCGAGATGAGGCAAAAGCTATCGTTTCGAAAGCGCAACTGACGAATGACGGAATCGCATTGGCTTGGAATAATTTGTTGTGTAGATATGAAAACAAGCGAGTGCTTGTCAACACACAATTAAATTTATTGTTCAAGCTTCCGCACATACAAATACACGGCGTCAATATAGATACAGTAGACAGGGTTAAAAACTCAAAATTTCAATTATGCCCCTTGTAATCCGGACCGACGTTTTCTATCCGTATTCTCTAATTCGGATCACGTGTTTATTAATCATTACATTCGCTTTTATGCTTTATTGGTTTAAGTTTTTTTTTTTGTTTTTTTGGAACATGTGTATTATTTGTTATAATAAACAAACAGAAATTTACAAATATTTTTTCATAATACATAGTTGTGATATGTCTTTGGTAATCCGGATTTCCTTATATTCCGGATAGGGGCCGGTTTTAATTGATCCGGATTAGCGGGCCTCTACTGTAGCTGGGATGCCAACTTTACGTATTTGTGTTCTATCCGACTACCGGACTATACTCTGTCGCTTTGGGAACAATCTCTGGATTCGGATTCAAAGATCAGACAAGTTTCAAACCAAACAGGTTAAAACGCTAGAGAGAGTATCAAACCTCAAAGGCGAGTTAGGTACTCAACCCAAGATTAAGTGGGCTGATGCTGAAGGTCGGATACCAACCTTGCAGTCAAGGATTGGATCCAAACCCATCAATTCCCATCACGCCAAGACAAACAATATTAAATGTAAACTGTGCTCATCTCAATTGCACATTTTGAAAACTTGTCAAAGATTCATTGAGATGCAGCCTAACGCACGGTTAAATGTTGTTAGAAAACTCCACGTCTGCCTAAACTGTTTATCGGACTCACATGAAGTCAAAAATTGCAAAAGACACTACTGAGAAATCTCACTACACTACACTAAATCTCATGTGGCCTCTATTAAGGCCAATGTTTCAAATGTGCCTACCAGTCGAAGCATGCTCTTAGGTACAGCCATAGTGACCATATGTCACAACGAGAGCACCTTCTCTGTCAGAGCCCTGATTGATTCGGCATCTGAAGCAACCTTCGTAAGCAACAGTCTTCTGAAACGCTTAAATCTGACAAGCAAAAAGGTCAGCGCCCGAGTTTCAGGATTGAATAATACCGTGTCAGGACGAGTTCAATCGGTATGCTCAATCACAATTGGCTCGCTCCGTAACAAAAGTTTAAGACTAGAAGCGGAAGCGTTGGTACTGACAAAATTGACTGAACTGCTTCCATCCAGATCAATAAATCCTTCAATTGTCAAAAGGTTACAAAATATACCCTTAGCTGATAATAATTTCTATACGAGTCAAAAGGTTGACTTGTTGATTGGAGGGGATCTTTACTCGAAAATCATATTAAATGGGATGAAATCGAAAATCTTTGGTTCCCTCATTGCATAACGTACGGTGTTCGGTTGGATTTTAACAGGTTCCGTTCCCTCCAAAGAAACGAAGATAAATGCCAAAGGCGTCGGAAAAAAATTCAGCAATAACTCAACAACAAACACAAACTCAATTTTGTAGCGAAAATAATACTAATTTTATATTTAAACAACAACATCAGCAGAAGCAACAGCAACAACACAATAGCAATCAGCGTAATCCATTTGCATTGCAACCAATGACCACGGAAGTGCTACAAAATCACACCAAATTAATAATGCAAAATGCATTGACAGAACCAGAAATTACTGAGAGTTCGCTATCATTAGTAAACCAATGGAAAAAATTAAAGGCTTTAAGTCAGCACTTTTGTCAGAGATGGAAGACCAAATACTTAAAGGAACTGCAGAAACGAAAGAAATGGAAACATTCCCATAAGAACGTCGAAGTCAACGACCTGGTGGTAGTTCGTGATGAAAATGAACCTCCAAATGAATGGAGAGTAGGCAGCATCATCAAAGTATACCCAGGGTTGGGTCAACGAGTTCGGGTGATGGACATCCAAACTCAACGCGGCTTAATTTGTCGGCCTATCACAAAAATTGTCATTGTACCCAATCAATGTTGATTTTATATTATAAATTCACACCTTAATAATCTTCCTTTTCATTTAGGAAATTATTGAAAATGACAACAATCAACTGCCCCCGATGCGTAGATAGCCATCTACTTCGCTGGCGCCCAAAGTTCCGACAGATGTCCCCAGAAGTTAGGCTGAGGACCACATTGATCCACTGCTATTGCAACAACTGCCTCGCCTTAAACCACTCAAAGAATGAATGCGGCAGCGTAATACGCTGCTAACGTTGCGGCAACCCACACCACACGATGCTTCATGGCACCAGTTCAGACCCCGAAGAACCAGACGACGATGTCATTGAATTGACATGGGCACAACAGGTCGAGGCAGCGGAAATGGAAAAAAATTCGTTGACAATTGGCACGACGGATTCGGACCCCAATCAACCATGTTAACCGACGTCATCAGTCAAGCATCCGAAAGAAAGCTCTGACCAACGATGCCTCTCGATGCGTCGTGCCTTTAGTCAGTTTTTGGATCTCACTCGCAAACTCAGAATTGACGAGAGCTGCAAGAGGTTGGCTTTGAAATTCTGCCAGCTAGTGTCGATGCGCAATGGAATCGACTCATCCCAATATAGTTTTTGAATCCAAAGCTCTTGCAATAAGATTTTTGATTTTGTTACTAGTGGGGCTAATAATCCAAGAGGATTGAAAAGGCGAGTGAAGACTGACAATAAGTTCCGTTTAGTGGCTCGCAGATCATTAAAGTTGGCATCCAAAACAAACGAAACAAATCGTTTTTCGGCAGCTAATGGATTCCAAGTGTTTTAGTTGAATTTTTGTCATTGAAGCTTAATGACTTTTCAGTGCAATCACTGTCCAAAAATTTAGGGTGGTTCGAAAACCACTTCGTTAAGGTGCCGAGTTTAATATTTTATTTACTTCACTTCTTATAAGATCTAGAGGCTCAATATTTTCAGATCCTGTCAATATGTCATCGACATAAAAGTCTCTTTTAATGACTTGAAGCCATCCTGAAGGAAATACTTGAGTTGTTTTCATGAAAAAATTTTCACACTCATCTTGCTCTTGTGTGATTTTGATGCCATTTGTTTCTGAAGGTAATTCTTCTAAAGCCCAAAATTTTTGAACCACCGAATTAATTGACGTTAAGTCGTCTTCAGATTGGCATAATGTGCTAGTTGCAGAAGGAGGAGGACTTAGATTGCTGGCATATTTGCCAGACACAACTCACCCTAAAAAGGGTTTCTGTAGCGTTGGTTGATTAGGGCCACTTTTAATTTGGCCAACCGCTAACAGTTCGAAAAAGGTTTCTGCACCCAATAAGATATCAATTTTTTTTTGATTTATGGAACTCTGTATCCGGCAATTTCATATTGTGCGGAATTTTCCAGCCATTAACATTTATGTTATGGTCTAGATGATTAGCCGAAATGCAACGCATTATCCAGACTTCCGCCGAAATTTCGTAATTATTTACCCGCGACTTAACAAACGCGCTTAATTTTGTCCCCACTTTCGTAGTGGAATTTCCAATTCCTATTATGTTTAACGTTTTGTGTTGGCGTCGAATCCGCAACTTTTGTGCCAAGTCCTCAGTCATAAAGTTGACTTGGGAGCCTGAGTCCAACAAAGCTCTCGCGGGCAGGTATTCATCATAACTGGTCCTCACTTGAATAACATTACCCGATCCGGCATACTCGCTGTATGCATTGCATGTGTGGTTGATGGTTACGGATGAGGAGAAGGGGAGAAGGAAACCGGAGACTGGTGCAACAATGTGTGATGCGATCGATTGCAAGCACGACATCGATCCGCTCTGCACTTGGATACAGTATGCCCCTTACGCAAGCGATTTATGCATAAGGGCACCGATTTCACAAACTCGAAACTCTTTTGTACCGGAAGCGCCTTGAAAGTGGGGCAGGCAGTTCCTTTGATTTGCACTTTTGACAAGTTGGCTGCTTTGCATCTGCAGCAATTAAAGCTGATTTTGTCCTGTCCATGTGTGGCTGCTTCATTTGGATCATGGTGGTTGTGGCTCCCAGTTTCGTCCTCGAACAAGAAGCTGCTCACGCTGTTAACTGCTGAAACCTTCTATTTAAAGGTGCTTCGCATTCCTTCCATAATGGTAAGTGGTCGTAGTCAACTTGCTCTTCCCACTTGGATCGGTTGGCAGAATCAACCTTTGTCATAACTATATGTATTATAATGGCGTTTGTTATTTGCTTCTCATCGCCCAGAGATAGCAAAGAGTCATAAACAGAAGACACTTCAACGATCATCGCTCGTAATGAAAGTAATAGCTTTAGGATAGTTGGCAGTTCAAAAGTTTTGAAATTGTGTTGAAAAATAACAAGCATTTGTTATCGTAGACCTTTCTGAGACTCCTCAACGCTTTCGGGTATTTTTCATCCGACACCTGAAACGCTTTAAATATTGATTCCCAATTGAACGAAAAGCCAAACGAAAGAAATAACTCAAAATGCGCAATAGCACACTTGGGAAATTTAATCCGAAAAAATATTTTCCAATAATTAAATTTGCGAAAACACGAGATAATATGTGAAAAACTGACCAAATTAAAGTTCTTAACTTATGCGGTTAACAAAAAGGTTGCACCTTAATGTAAACGAATCCGCAATCCCAAAATCCCATCACATTCACTTCAATATGTAATATGTGTATATATGTATAACGATATACAATATCTTCTTCTTCTTTACTGGCGTAGACACCGCTTACGCGATTATAGCCGTGTTAACAACAGCGCGCCAGTCATTTCTTTTTCGCTACGTGGCGCCAATTGTATGTTCCAAGCCAAGCCAGGTCCTTCTCCACTTGGTCCTTCCAACGGAGTGGATGTCTTCCTTTTCTCTGCTTCCCCCGGCCGGTACTGCGTCGAATACTTTCAGAGCTGACATGACCTAGCCAGCGTAGCCGCTGTCTTTTAATTCGCTGAACTATGTCAATGTCGTCATATATCTCATACAGCTCACCGTTCCATCGAATGCGATATTCGCCGTGGCCAATGCGCAAAGGACCATAAATCTTTCGCAGAACTTTTCTCTCGAAAACTCGCAACGACAAAATTGCTTGCATTTTATTTATTTTCGGCTTGTGGAGGACAATATCTCCACGCCTGGCTCAGATGTGGCCAGAATGGGTACTCCTTAGCCCTGGAGTTTGTACTATGAAATTAGAGGGATCTTGCGAGAGAATGGCCGTGAATGGTGAACGGCTTCGATTCGTAGAGTAGAAAATTCTTCATAATTAATTTGATGCTTTGCATAGCTGATTCCCATAACCCACCCATATGAGGGGCACATATTGGATATATGTATGTGCGATATGAGCGACCTTTGCCTTTTGTAAGTGTAGGTGTGTCACTGTATCACGTTGGGAGTATGAGGATCCCTTCCATTTGAGATTTTGTTTATTTTTGTAAATTTATAAAAAGTGTCAATTTTTGACTTTTTGATAAAATTTTGTTATATTTTATGTTTTAGTGCATATACACTAATTTGGCGTTTAGTAGCCCGCCACCGCTCCAGGACTTATTCTGAATTGTTTTTTTCTCATTATTGGCGAAAGCCATCCTGCGGGCGGAAAATTTTTATGTGTTTTTAATATAGGGACTGTTAGAGGTAACTCTGACTTTTTTTTATACCAATTTGTGGAGTATTATAAAATTATGGCTAAGGTGGTAGTCATACGACGTACCTGCCATTATTTGATCGAGTAGTTGCGGTTTTCAAGTAGCGCTTAGAATACTGATCTTCTAGAGTTTTATTTAATATTCGTGGAAGTTTTCCTATCTCTTGAAATTTCCTTAATTAAGAATTAAGGTATTGATTTGATTTTTTTCAACTTGAGTTGGTATGGTGGTAACTAGTTCTGTAACTAGTCAATTTTGTGTTTCGCTATGCAGCGTTTGAGCTTTTTGTGCCTTTAAGCAACATGGTGTCTCTTGACAATTTTTATAATTTTTGGTTTCGGGATTGGCTTTTGCAATTATACCCGCGGTTCTTTTTGTATAAATGCTTCTTTGGGGTGAGATGGAATATCTGTGTCTTTTGTGACAGTATAAGCAGTTAAATTTGCTTTTGCAATTATTAAGATTGTGTGAGTGTTGTTGTTCCTTTTATTGACATTACATATTTTAAACTTCTCGCACTTTTTAAGCTTGTGCCCTCTTGTGCATTGGTCGCATGACGTATGTTCGGATGGACGGCCATTCATAACCTCCATAAAATGTTTCTGTGTCACATGCGGGCTCCTCGAGGTGGATGCCTGAACTTGCCTCTTGATATTGTTGCATTTGCTGCATCCCTCCTTCCGGACGTGGAGTAGGCGCAATTGCCTTTATTAACTTTAATTGATCGGAGATCATGGCTTTTGTTTCTTTATATTCGTCTAAGCAGTTCTCATATATATCGTAAGCCGATGATTTAAAATTTTGTGGTAGATCTGAGTCGTCAGATTCTACGATTGCGTCTGGAGGCGAGTCCATAATTTTTTAAGATTTTGATTTCTAATAACGATTCAGAGTTTTCTTTAATCGATGAAGAGGCAAATCTAGTGCAGTATCTTCTTAAACTGTCACTTTCTGAAAGAAATTTAGCAACCTGTTTTGGGCGTGTAGCTAATGCCGGTGTATTTTGATTAGTGTCGGTTGTACAAAAACTCACCTTGTAGGCCACTCACACTTTCTTTTAAGAACAAAAATTCACAAATTCCGAGATATCGTTACAAACTTTTATTTCTGCGAAATGCACTTTAAAATTGTTATTATAAATGTGTTTAAATGATGAAAATTATTACAAAAAATATATGAAAAGGTACATAGTTTAAAAAACGTTAAATATATATTATATATATACAGGCGGGTAGTGAAAGGGAGCCGGGATGCTGCGATGCTGCGAAAAGCGACGGTGTATATTGAACAACGTCGTATCGACAAAAGGTGCGCGAGATCCTTTCTCTTTCCTTTTTGTTCTAATTGGAATGCTGGATGGTGTCATCGTGTTTTGGTGCGTGTGCGTGTGTTAATGTGTAGTGTTCTCTCGTGATTAGGTGAATGCGTGCTTTTGATTCGGTGTGGTGAACTGATGTAAATGTGATGTGACGTCGCTACTCATTTCGTCATCCCGGCCCCCCTAGGCGAGTATTTAGCCTAGAAGCCGCTGTAGCTCCAACGCTGCTGAGACCTGTTGACCGGCGGGATTGCGGCCTAAACTGATGGCGCCGTGTTGATGTTGCACGGTTTTGGCGCCAGGGACGGGATTCTGCTGGAGAGGGTCCGCGCCGGCGGAATGTGGTCACATAAGTTCTTTGAGAACGCCTGACTTTGCCGCTGGTGCGAGGAGCCGGTTGTGGCCCGGAGTCGCGTCTGGTAGTGCGGTGCAGCAGCGTGTGATGCACCCGCACACAAACTTGGCAACGATTATTTGATAGGCACTCCTGTGCTGCGTGGGAAGTTGCCAGGCAATTCAAGCAATACCCGTGCGCCTGTGCCACCTGCTGGCGTTGCATCGGCGGCATGCCTTTAAAGATACCACAGTGCGATAGCCGATGCGTGCGGCGACATAGTGGATATCGAATGCGCTGCGGATCCGCTGGTAACGCTGGTGTGCTTTTACGTTAGTCATTCCTCGATCAACTCCTGCCGACGAAATAAACGTATGTTTAAAATCGTCAGTTGTGTGGAGACATGTTCAAAGGCTATCTCTTACCATCAACATGCGAGTCCAATTGCAAAATGATCGATCCGCAGCGGTGTTTTCAAAGCAGTTGTTGGACATTGGCGAAGGCGAAATACCAATCGATGATACCGGTTTGATCACATTGCCGAACAACTTTTGTACACTTTTACAATCGAAAAAGAATTGATTGAAAGTGTATTTCCGAATATTGTTCAACACTATCAACGCCACGATTATTTAAGTGAACGCGCAATATTGGCACCGAAAAATGTACACGTCAACGAAATCAATTTTGCCATTCAAGAAAAACTGCCAGGAGAAGCTACAACATATAGTATGTACATCGATTGATAGCGTTTTAAATCAAGATGAAGCAGTCAATTATCCAACTGAATTCTTGAATTCTTTGGATCCCCCCGGTCTGCCACCGCATCGTTTGGTCTGAAAGTCGGTTCACCCATTATACTTTTACGAAATCTGACGCCACCGACTTTGTGTAATGGCACAAGACTTTCAGTCAAAAAATTGTGGCCAAATTTGATTGAAGCAACAATACTAAATGGCAAGGCAGCAGGTGAAGTTGTACTCTTACCACGCATTCCCATGATTCCAACGGACATGCCGTTTGAATTTAAGCGCTTGCAGTTCCCAGTACGTCTTGCCTTTGCGATGATCATCAAAAAATCGCAAGGGCAAACGTTCCAAGTGTGCGGCATCAATTTGGAAGAACCGTGCTTCTCCCACGGCCAATTGTTCGTCGCATGCTCGAGAGTGGGAACACCAAGGTGCTTATTCATTTACGCGCCAGGTGGAAAAACCAAAAATGTTGTATACCAATATGTTTTATAAATGTTTTATAAATAAGTAACAGTTTTACAACAATAAATAAAACACAAAGTAAAAACCCTAAAGAGTTTTAATCGATTTAGGTGTAGCGAAACGCACAGGGTAACAGCTAGTATATAATATATATTTAACGTTTTTAAAACTACAAGTTGTAATAATAATTTTCATCATTTAAACACATTTGTAATAACAACTTTGAAGTGCATTACGCAGAAATAAAAGTTTGTGTATCTCGGAATTTGTGAATTATTGTACAGTTATAATTACGGTCAGGATTATAGCAAAAATATAAGTTTTATGAAAAAAAAAATTCATGAAAAAAATTTGAAAGAATAGTAAAAAATTCAAATAATTATACTTAGAACACAAAAGCCGTTGTTGGTTGGAGCTCATGACACGTGTTGAGTACTTTTAAGGTTATGTAAACAACGTGTTTAACTAAAATTTGATTAACTGAACTAATCGTGCGAAATACACTTAAAATTAACAATTTTATTATTATGAATAAAATAGTAATAATTAATAGTTATTATGAGAGTTACACTGAGATAACAATATGATAATTGTAAACGTTACTACTACACTTGATACATAAACAACTATGATGGCCGAAAACTGTAAAGAGAGTGAGAGAAGTCTTACTGTGTGAGTGAAACAGGAGACCGACTTCAGTCTAAGGTATAGTAGTGAAGCGTCGTAAGGCATACAAATAGTAAAATCTTGGAACCCAGGGATAGTCAATGAATCCGTATAACAAGTGTTTGACTGCATTATTAAAACCTCAAATAAAAAAGTTAAAAAAAATTGGCCAATCTCGATTTTTTTTCCGTATTGTTGTTTTTTAAAACATATTATTGTATGGGATCCAAATTTACTGGAGAATACAATATTATCCTCATAATGACTCGTTAACCTCATTTTTATTGTTTGTAATATCGTGACGAGAAGTGAAATCAGAAGTAGTTACGTAGCTGATTTGTTGTATTGACAATTTGGTTTTTCTTTTTTCCTTCATTTCATCCGCTTCTTTTTCACATAAACTTTTTCCAATCAAAATCAAGTTTTTTTAGGTGGAGAGCATGCTGGTGTGGTGTTTTTTTTTTTTAAATAAGAATTAATACACCCTGTCTAAATGACTCTCGGCCTACCCTATCATGAAACACCGCCACACCACATTTCAACACACAAAATCACCATAACAGCACACCACGCCCACCACTCACCTTCCACATCACTACACATCACACCAATACACTCAAACATGACACCACACTTCCAACTAGAACACAACAGTTTACGCAAAAAAAGGGACGGACAACTCCAGCCGCACACACTTCGTTTTTGGCTTCCGTAAAGACTCAACGCTTTTGCGCATACGCTTTTCGCAGCACCGCTTTTTCTTTTCTTTTCCTCCCCTCGTTTGTCAATTCCGCCGCCGATTGGAATATTCGACCAAATTTTAACATTTGAAAACTTTGAGAACGTTTGTAA
>NW_026089623.1:9654919-9814851 GCF_024586455.1 Bactrocera neohumeralis | reverse complement strand
GAACTTTTCTCTGAGGTTATTATAATATCATTACGGGGTGTTTGTAACATTTGGTTACGATATGCTTGAATGCCCTGTGACAACTTCGATTTCAAATCTTTATATACAGAACAACCCCTGTAGTTAGCAGTGTGATTTCCTCCATAATTGCTGCATTTTTTATTTAATTCTTCTTTCTTAAGGGTGCATTTAGAAGTGGGATGTAAATCACCACATACCACACAAACACTGCGTAGAGTGCAGTATGATTTAGTATGCCCATATTCTTGGCAGTTAGTACATTGTACCGGACCGTTTCTTTTATGTGGTTCTTCCACAGTTACTCTACGATGCAGCAAATATTTCAAATCATATATTGGATGTGTTTCATTTTTTTTAAGTTGATTTGAGTTCGGCAACAACTCAATTTTAAACATTGGCTGAGGTACTTTGTTTCTATTAAATATATTTACAACTGTTTTAATTCCAAAACCGCATTCTTCCAATGCTTCTTTGACTTCACTAGAGTCTACGGCGGACTCTATACCCTTGATTACAACAACTAGGCCCTTAGAGCTCTTCAGTTGATACGAATAATAATTTTTGTTTTTATTTGACAAAAATTTAACTATTTCCATAAAACTTTTTTCAGTGTACGACAGAATTTTTGTTTCGTCTATATTGCCTTTTTTCAAAGGCACTATATGAAAATTGTTAGTGCCAACAATTTCACTTAATTTCGCAACAAGGGTATTACTGCTACGTTCGCGCAAATATATTGGAGGTGGTTTGGCATTAACGACTGTGGTGGTACCCTTCGCATCGTCGTCTGAACCATTGCTTAGTATGGCAAATCTGTTGCCATTTAAAACTTCCGTTTTAGTTTTATTTGGTGTGTCGCTTTGAAATTTTTTTGGATTGACCGCCGCCTTTGAAGGACTTAATTTCCTTTTTATATTGACGTAGCGGTCAATGCCTGTTTGTACAGACGGGCTTTTTTTATTACGTTCTCACCTTGCGTTGTAATTTTCTTCGCTGCCTGTGCGCTTGCTGGTAGACTGGTTGCTGTCAGTGCATTTGTTGTTGCCCGATTGCTGTTTTCTGCTGCTGCTGCTGACTGCGTTCTTTGCTGCGTTCCCTTTTCTGCTGATCGTCGCGATGACTCATCATCGCCGTTACCCTTTTTATTGCCAGTAGTTGTTATTGTTGTTGGGTCGACAACGCTGAAGTAGGCATTTAGGAAATGCCTACGGCCTTGCTGGTGAGGCTGCGAAGCACTCATTTTTGTTTTTATTATTATTTTTTTTTTGTTTTGTTTTTATCTATTTATTTCGTGCACTATTTGCTTATGTTTATAAATAATAATTTATGAGCACTTATTTTTTGTTGATTGTTTGTTTTTATTTTATTATTATAAATTGGTTACTTTTTTCACAATTTGAATACACGGAGCGAGTTAGAAAACACGTCCGTACACCTTGAAGGACATTATGAATAAATATCCGTTGGCCGTTGAAAAATTAAGGCTATACTTTACAGGATTATTTCTGTAGTTAGTTTTCATTTACGTTTTTTGGAAATCGACCCGCGATGACGAGGTATATCGTTTTATCTGACAGCGTGAGGTTTAAGAAGTTCATTTCTAATTTTGTCTTGTGGCGTATTAGAAATGATGTTTCTTCGAAAATCGTTCGCTTACAACGGATAAAACGACTTCTGAGTGGTGATTTTAATGAATAAATTCCTTTTGGTTGAAATGCTCTGCGTTGGCCGTTGAAAAGTTAAGACTATACTTCTCAGGATCATTCATTTCTTCAAAGAAATTAATGACTTTTAGAAATATGCATATTTGCATTATTTCGTTGTCATTTCCATATTCGTAGCAATAGAATTTCTATGGCATAAGTAAAGTAATGGCCGCCGATTGTCACCCCTTGCCGCTGTAGAAGCTTCGCCTACAAACATGCGTAAATACATATGTATGTATGTATACGTATGATCGTGAATACATATCGACGAGGATTTTTGCGAGAAGCACCAGAAAGTTGTGCAATTTATGATTTTTGGCTTTTGCCATCGTCGCGAAAAGACGACTTGTTGGCAAAGGCATGCTCGGGGAGATAATAAATTATAATAAATTTTTAAAATGTGAAATTAAGTTTTCTAGTTTTCTTTCATACAAAATGATATGCATTTCTTGGAATATCACTAAGTAGTATAACTTCATCCGCGCTTAGGGACTCCACGCACCGTTTTTTTTTTGTACTCTTTGATTGAACTTCACACCACTATTCTATGTGTTTTTACTTTAATATGAAATACTTACATACGTACAGTATGTAATGTAGTGTCCGGCCCGAGATGGAATAATAGGTACAATTACCGACTGCGAAAGTTACCAGTTTTGTGTAGGAGCCTCTTCCTTTATTCAATTAAAAATCAGTTTTGTGTAAGTGCCTTTTCCTTTATTCAAACAAAATCTAGAAATGCTGTGCCGTTGCTTCTGTTTGCTTCCCGATTCGCGATTCTCTCTAAAAAAAATAGCTGCTTCGCGATTCTCTGTAAAAAATAGCCGCTTCGCCATTCTCTCTAAAAAAATAGATGCTTAGTGATTTTCTCTTCTCTTCTCCTAAACTCTCAGCATCTGTGCAAATAGGGTAGAGAAGATAACTCGCACTTCTCCATATTTACGTACACACATATGTATGTATGTATGTATGTATGTGCGTATGACATTCTCACACAAATAATATATGCGTACCCATGTAAATCAAAAAGTACAAACATTCTTCTGGAAAAACAACAATAGTCTCAAAAATCATCATACATACTTACAATATGAGTACACATGTAAATATGCGCTTATGACATTCCCACACAAACAATGCATACACAATATACATACTTACATGCGTTTACATGTGGATATGTCACCAGCAAAAATTACAAATATTGTTCTTCAAAAAGAACAATCGTCTCCAATAGCTTCAGAAATCAATATGGCCGACGTCAAAATTTATAGTAAATTACACAACAACAAAATTTTCATTCATGAACGCAAACGTACTTTTAAAAAGCATATTCGATTCATTCATAAAAGCAGACGCCATTACATTTCCCCCGAATGCCGTGCCAACAAACGTCATTGCGCGACGATTTCAAAAGCTAAAAATTATAAATTGAATATATTTCTGAAATGTATGAGAAGGAAAAAGTGACAACCCCGTAAATATAAGTATTAAAATATATTAGAATAAAGTCGTATTCAATATTCTCTAATTTATGTATACAGTCAATCCCGGTTAAGTAGTACTCCGCTTAAATGAAAAGCAAATCCCTCCTTCATCACTCTTAACAGCCTATATTATATCTTGCTGCATCTCACGGTTTGTTTTTTGAAATACATAGAAGTTATTGTTTTAAGTTCCACTTGCTTAAGTATCCGCACTCGCTTATGTGCCATATTGCATTCTTATTTTTAACTAATTACAAAAATATCTTTGAATGCGGCACATAACCAGTATTGACTGTATTTGTCAAGGAATGTGAAAAATATTTTGTAATTCTGAAATATTTTTACGCAGCTGCGTCGATATGTATGCAAGCTCACGCATAAACATATTTACTATACATATTTACGCTGGTTTGTAGGCGAAGGTGTTTCGCTTTGTCGTCGCGTCAGTCCTTCGACACATTGACATTTTGACAAAATGTGAAGTTCGCCTATTGGTTGTCCGTGACAACGGAGTTTATGTATGAAATAATAGGTGTATATATTTACACAAAAAATTGTGTGTAGAAAAATTTCCAAACATTACGCGAATGATTATTTCAAATTTGTTTAAATGAACACAAAATTAAATACATACTTATGTGAATATGTGAACTTTATGCGTACGGTTTTTAAAATCTGTTTACATGTACACATAAATATATGCATATGAATTTAAGATTTTATCAAAACGGGATTTTATGAAAAAAAAATTTTATCATTACGGGTATGGTTTTTAAAAATCTGTTTATATGTACACATAATTACACCCATGGAGGATGGAGTCATGTGTAGAAGTTCACGCAAGTGAGGAAAGTTCTCTGATCGCCATTCTCTTGGGAGTGGCCAGAAATGATTCTTTTACATACTTATGTATGACTCAAGCAGCTCACGACTTCCGGTATTTGACCAAGTATCCCCTGGGTAGCCTAAGAACATCCGTTTCAAGGCGAGCTAAAGTGAGAAGGCGAAACATCCCCTCCGCCGAGTTGTGCGTTGGGTTTGGGACCCGCCACGTAAAAAGACACCTCCAATGAAAGAAAGCAAAAAGCCTCGGATTAGAGACCCATCTTTTGATGAAGACCATGGCAAACGAAGTAAGGACTACGAATTAAGGGCATGCACCTGGAATGTCCGGTCCCTTAATTGGGAAGGTGCCGCTGCCCAGCTGGTTGATGTTCTCGTGAAAATAAAGGCTGACATCACCGCCCTCGAATAAATTCGATGGACGGGACAAGAACAGAGATGAGTAGGTCCTCGTGGCATTTAATACAGTGGCCATATAAAGGAGCGCAAGTTTGGCGTAGGATTCTTGGTGGGAAAGAGACTCCGTCACCGAGTACTATCATTCACTCCGGTGAATGAACGTCTAGCCACAATCCGCATCAAAGCGAGGTTCTTCAACATATCGCTGATTTGTGCCCACGCCCCGACGGAAGAGAAGGACGATGTTACCAAAGATGTCCTTTATGAGTGCTTGGAGCGCACTTATGAGGGCTGCCCCCGCCACGATGTCAAAATCGTGCTTGGCGACGTTAATGCCAGGGTGGGCAAAGAAGGTATCTTTGGCACTACGGTCGGTTAATTCAGCCTCCACGAGGAAACATCCCCAAATGGGTTGAGGCTGATCGACTTCGCCGGGGCCCGAAATATGGTTATCTGTAGTACTAGATTCCAGCATAAGAAGATTCATCGAGCTACTTGGCTGTATCCGGATCGAAAGCCACCAACCAGATCGATCATGTTGTGATAGACGGAAGACACGTCTCCAATGTTCTAGACGTGCTTACGCTCTGAGGTCCTAACATCGACTCGGACCATTATCTTGTTGCAGCCATGATTCGCACCCGCCTCTGTGCAGCAAAAAACTCACGTCAACAAACACAAGGAAGGTTCGACGTCGAGAAGCTGCAATCACAACAGACAGCAGAACGATTTTCTACTCGGCTTGCACTCCTGCTCTCTGAGAGCACTCGTCAACAATTCGGCATAAGGGAACTGTGGGATGGCATTTCAAACTCCTTACGTACACCTGCAACCGAAACCATTGGTTTTCGGAAAGTACAAAGGAACAGCTGGTACGACGAGGAGTGCCGTGTCGCAGCGGAGAGAAAACAGGCTGCCTACCTCGCAACGTTACGATCGACCACAACACGTGCGGGATGGGATAGATACCGAGAGTTGAAGAGGGAAGCGAGACGCATTTGCAGACAGAAAAAGAAAGAGGTCGAAATGCGACAGGGGTAATGCTCGAAAATTCTACGAACAAATGCGGCTGCTTACAGAAGGTTTCAAAGCCGGAGCATACTCTTGTAGAACCCCCAAAGGTGATCTAGTCACCGATGCCCAGAGCATACTTCAATTATGGAGGGAACACTTCTCCAGCCTGCTGAATGTCAGTGAACGCGCAACGCCAGGAGAAGGCGAACCCGATTCCCCAATCGATGACGATGAAGTTCGAATAGCAATTACCCGTCTGAAGAACAACAAAGCGGCGGGGGCCGATGGATTACCGGCCGAGCTATTCAAACACGGCGGCGAAGAACTGATAAGGAACATGCATCAGCTTCTTTGTAAAATATGGTAGGACGAAAGCATGTCCAGCGATTGGAATTTAAGTGTGCTCTGCCCAATCCATAAAAAAGGAGACCCTACAATCTGCGCCAACTACCATGGGATAAGCCTCCTCAACATCGCATATAAGGTTCTATCGAGCGTATTGTGTGAAAGATGAAAGCCCACCGTCAACAAACTGATTGGACTTTATCAGTGTGGCTTTAGACCTGGCAAATCAACAACCGACCAGATATTCACCATGCGCCAAATCTTGGAAAAGACCCGTGAAAGGAAATCGCCGATTTCAAAGCAGGTACAATCTTTTATAAGAGTGTACAGCTGCTGGCGTGTACCGATGATATTGATATCATCGGCCTCAACACCCGCGCCATTAGTTCTGCTTTCTCCAGGCTGGACAAGGAAGGACAGAAAATGGGTCTGGCAGTGAACGAGGGCAAGACGAAATATCTCCTGTCATCAAACAAACAGTCGTCGTACTCGCGACTTTGCTCTCACGTCACTGTTGACAGTCATAACTTTGAAGTTGTAGATAATTTCGTCTATTTAGGAACCAGTATTAACACAACCAAAAATGTCAGCCTGGAAATCCAACGCAGGATTGCTCTTGCCAATAGGTGCTACTTCGGACTGAGTAGGCAATTGAAAAGTAAAGTCCTCTCTCGACGAACAAATGCCAAACTCTATATGTCGCTCATAATTCCCGTCCTGCTATATGGTGCAGAGGCTTGGACGATGTCAACAACGGATGAGTCGACGTTGCGAGTTTTCAAGAGAAAAGTTCTGCGAAAGATTTATGGTCCTTTGCGCGTTAGCCACGGCGAATATCGCATTCGATGGAACGATGAGCTGTACGAGATATACGACGACATCGACATAGTTCAGCGAATTAAAAGACAGCGGCTACGCTGGCTAGGTCATGTTGTCCGGATGGACGAAAACACTCCAGCTCTGAAAGTATTCGACGCAGTACCCGCCGGGGGAAGCAGAGGAAGAGGAAGACCTCCACTCCGTTGGAAGGACCAAGTGGAGAAGGACCTGGCTACGCTGGGAATATCCAATTGGCGCCACGTAGCGAAAAGAAGAAACGACTGTCGCGCTGTTGTTAACTCGGCTATAATCGCGTAAGCGGTGTCTACGCCAATAAAAAAGAAGAAGAATTACATCCATATGCGAATATGTGCGTCGGCTTGGTCTTCAATGTATTATCAAAACCTCTGATGCCCAATATATGTATGTATATGTATGTATATTTATTTAGGTAATAATGGAAATATGATTTTATTGTTAATTCCAACAGATTTAATGGAATTGATCATTAAATAGGTCAAATTGCACATACATACATATGCTATTGAGCTTTGTTATCAAATATATGGAGAATATCTATAAATTACATATGTATGTACATAGTCGCTTGCGCATCGTAAATATGCGAATCTGTAGGCGTATATTTCTAAACATTGAAATAAGCATCGTTTTTCTCATTTATCACTAAAAATGCTCAATTCTGCTATTTTCGAAGAGTACCCCTCCAAAAAATTAAATATCGTAAATTTGGCAACGCGGTGAACCTTCTCTATATCAGAGAATGTTTATAATAGACAGAGAACGTCTATACATAGAGAAGGTTCACGGCGAGAAGAACGTAAAAATATTTTTCGCTAACTCGGTCGAGATGGAAGTGTTTCACCACTGCCAGCTTGGCAGGAGAAATTTTAACATTTTCGCTTGAACAGAGCTGAGCGTGGAATAAAAATTATGCTCAAAACTATATATTGTATGAATTCTTTTTGTGCTTATTGATGAATACATGTGCAATTGAATATATTTAAATTAAATTACTTTTTCAGAGCAATATTCGTAGTTAATGTAAAAATAAAGCCTATTTTCTAATTATTTTTTGTATTTGATATATTCATATTTACATATTTATATAAAAAACTATCATAATATTATTTAAAAAATTAAATATATTACAATAGGGATAAATGAACATTAATCGTATATTTTATCATTCAAAACTTATATTCACATGTGTCATGTTCACTTTCGCGATATATGTATGTATATATTTCTCATTTAACACCGAAAATGATCAAATCTGCTATTTTCGAGTCTCCTGCTGCAAAACTCTGGTGAAACACTTTTAACGAACGGTTCACTTAAACACGCTGTAAGTCGACTTGCGCACGTATTTATTAAGTACATATATAAGTTCCAGATATGATGTTTTAAGAAAAATAAAAAACATATTAGGGCAATTCACAATCTGGTGCAAATGGTCTTGCATATTTGCAATTGCAAATTCGCTGTACATTTTGTTAGTGTAACACTATTAAGAACTATTTTACACATTTGCTAAAAACATGTAATCGAGCTTGAGCTAATAGATTCACTCGTTATGAATATATCGTAACGTCGACTCATCGGTTGCTGTCATCGTCCAAGCCTCCGCACCACATAGCAAGACGGGAATTATGAGCGACTTATAGACTTTGGCTTTTGTTCGTCGAGAGAGGACTTTAATTTTCAATTGCCTACTCAATCCGAAGTAGCACCTGTTGGCAAGAGCAATCCTCCGTTGGATTTCTAGGCTGACATTGTTGGTAGTGTTAATACTGGTTCCTAAATAGACGAAATTATCTACAACTTCCAATTTATGACTGTCAAAAATGACGTGAGAGCCAAGTCGCGAGTGCGACGACTGTTTGTTTGATGACAGGAGATATTTCGTCTTGCCCTCGTTCACTGCCAGACCCATTTTCTGTCCTTCCTTGTCCAGCCTGGAGAAAGCAGAACTAATGGCGCGGGTTTTGAGGCCGATGATATCAATATCATCGGTACACGCCAGCAGCTGTACACTCTTATAAAAGATTGTACCTGCTCGATTAAGTTCTGCAGCTCGAATAATTTTCTCCAGCAGCAGATTGAACAAGCCACACGATAAGGAGTCGCCTTGTCTGAAACCTCGTTTGGTATCGAACGGCTCGGAAAGATCATTCCCTATCCTGACGGAGCTTTTCGTGTTGCTCAAAGCCAGTTTTCACAGCCACATTAGTTTTGCGGGGATACCAAATTCAGACATCGCGGCCTAAAAGCAGCTCTTTTTCGTGCTTTCACGGGTCTTTTCCAAGATTTGACGCATGGTGAATGTCTGGTCGGTTGATGATTTGCGAGATCTAAAGCCACACTGATAAGGTCCAATCGGTTTGTTGACGGTGGGCTTTAATCTTTCACACTATACGCTCGATAGAACCTTATATGCGATGTTGAGGAGGCTTATCACACTGTTGTTGGCGCAGATTGTGGGGTCTCTTCTTTTATGGATTGGGCAGAGCACATTTAATTCCATATTTTACAAAGAAGCTGATGCATGCTCCTCATCAGTTCTTCGCCGCCGTGTTTGAATAGCTCGGCCGGTAATCCACCGGCCCCCGCCGCTTTGTTGTTCTTCAGGCGGGTAATTGCTATTCGAACTTCTTCATGGTCGGGCAATGGAACGTCTGCTCCATCGTCACCGATTGGAAAATCGGGTTCGTCTTCTCCTGGCGTTGTGCGTTCACTGCCATTCAGCAGGCTGGAGAAGTGTTCCCTCCATAATTTAAGTATGCTCTGGGCATCGGTGACTATATCCGCTGCATTTTTTTGTAGAATTTTCGAGCATTATCCCTGGCGGCCAGCTTATCAACCTCTTCGTAGTCACGCATTTCGGCCTCTTTATTTTTCTGTCTACAAATGCGTCTTGCTTCCCTCTTTAACTCTCGGTATCTATCCCATCCCGCACGTGTTGTGGTCGATCGTAACGTTGCGAGGTAGGCAGTCTGTTTTCTCTCCGCTGCGACACGGCACTCCTCGTCGTACCAGCTGTTCTTTTGTACTTTCCGAAAACCAATGGTTTCGGTTGCAGCTGTACGTAAGGAGTTTGAAATGCCATCCCACAGTTCCCTTATACCGAGTTGTTTTCGAGTGCTCTCAGAGAGCAGGAGTGCAAGCCGAGTAGCAAATCGTTCGGCTGTCTGTTGCGATTGCAGCTTCTCGACGTCGCGCCTTCCTTGTGTTTGTTAACGTGCGTTTTTTGCTGCACAGAGGCGGGTGCGAATCTTGGCTGCAACAAAATAGTGGTCCGAGTCGATGTTAGGACCTCGGAGCGTACGCACGTCTAGAACACTGGGGACATGTCTTCCGTCTATCAAAACATGATCGATCTGGTTGGTGGCTTTTCGATCCGGAGACAGCCAGGTAGCTTGATGTATTTTCTTATCCTGGAATCTAGTACCACAGATAACCATATTTCGGGCCCGGCGAAGTCAATCAGCCTCAACCCATTTTGGGATGTTTCGTCGTGGAGGCTGAATTTACCGACCGTAGTGCCAAATATACCTTCTTTGCCCACTCTGACGTTTAAGTCGCCAAGCACGATTTTGACATAGTGGCGGGGCAGCTCTCATATGTGCGCTCCAAGCGCTCATAGAAGGCATCTTTGGGCACATCGTCCTTCTCTTCCGTCGGGGCGTGGGCGCAAATCAGCGATATGTTGAAGAACCTTGCTTCATGCGGATTGTGGCTAGACGTTCAAACACCAGAGTGAATGATAGTACTCGGCGACGGAGTCTCTCTCCCACTACGAATCCCACACCAAACTTGCGCTCCTTTATATGGCTACTGTAATAAATGCCACAAGGACGCTGAACGGCGGTGATGTCAGACTTCACCCTAACGAGGACAGCAACCAGCTGGGCAGCGGCGCCTTCCCAATTAAGAGACCAGACATTCCAGGTGCATGTCCTCAAATCATAATCCTTGTTTTGTTTGCTGTGGTCATCATAAAAAGGGGGGTCTCTCATCCGGTTGGTATCTTTTCATTGGGGGCGTTTTTTACGTGGCGGGTCCCAAACCCTGCGCACAACCCTGTATAGGGAATATTTTGAATTCTCACTATAGCTCGGCTTCGAATGGATGTCCTTAGGCTACCCAGAGGATACTATGCCTAAAACCGGAAGTCGTGAGCTGCTTGAGTCATATGTAAAGAAATCGTTTCTAGCCACTCCCAAGTGAATGGCGATCAGAGAACTTTCCTCACTTGCGTGAACTTCTACACATGACTCCATCCTCCCTAAAAATATTATTGAACCTAAAAACATAAGTGTGCGTTACTATATCCGGCAAGCTGAATCAGCATACGCCAACACAGTCGCTTGCGACATAGGCAAGTGTCGGGTTACCGTTGCTGGCCGCAGTGGCTGGGCAACGAACTTATGCGTCAGCAGAATGTTGCAATGTTAACAAAGCTCATTGCATCATTCCAGCATTTCACAAACAAAAAGAGCAATTCTTATGTGTTTTTTGTTTTATACTAGCGGGAAGCATCGAATTCCGGAGTGCGGAGCTTTAATCCGCTAAACCTAACCTACTCCCAACTCAAGACTCCCCACAGGACCACCGATTAAGTATTACTTCGTTGCAGAGACAGGACATTTAAGTCTCCTCTATTGTGCGGACGCCTAATTTGTTCAAAAAGTCTCAGTTTTGTCATTATGGATGCTGACGCTTCGCTGACAGCTTTCCAATTATCAGACGACTGACGCAGTGGGGTTTTTAGTTTTTCCCTTGTATTAAAAAATTGAGGGCTATAAAAGAATACATGTTCAGAGTCTTCTGCATGCTCTGTACACGTCGGACAGTTTGGACTAATGTTATTGTGGAGTCTGAAAAGGTAAATTCTAAATCACCTATGTCCACTATGTATTTGGGTCAGATGAAAGTCTAGGTCCCCTGTCGTCTGTCTATTCACGAGTGGATGCCCGATATAAGGCGGTGGGTCTAACGCCCTTTGGTTGAGGAATTCCACCGCTCCTGCCACATATTGATACTCTTGTTCCTCTCCTCTGTCTTTGCCAATACTGTTTTTTTGGCGCTGATAGATGATATAAACGCTCGGATTCTTCTCGCTTGATGTCAATGGGCGGCCTGCTAGCTAATACTTCAGCAGCGTCGGTTGATGTAGTCGGGACAGCACTTATTACCCGAATTGCAGAAAGCCAGTGCACAGCAATTATTTGTTTAGCATACGCTTTTATTTTCATTGCCTGTATCCATACTGGTGATGCGTACAGCATTACGAACCTCACTGCTTTCACTATTAAGAATCGCTGCAACGCACACAGCCTGTATTGGTCATCATTCTCGATAGAACATTGCAAATTTTGTTTGCTTTACTGGAAGAATTCTCCAGGTGTTTTTTAAATTTTAGTTTAGAATATAGTATTACTCCCAGATACTTCAGCTGCGGCTGTGAAGTAATCTCGCACTCCCTTTTGGTGAGCTCTATTTGCTCTTATACCTTCCTGGTGCTTATGAGCAAAACTTCAGTTTTTTGCTCTGCCAGTTCCAGACTCACAGAACAGAACAAACGGCCTAGACCGTTTAAGCACTCATTGCATTCTTAGGTCAGCTAATTGTTTGACCACTGCTACCACCATGAGATCGTCCGCATAAGCTATTAGTTTTACGTCTGTTGGTTGCTGTCTTTTTAGCACCCCGTCATACCTTAGGTTCCATAATAGTGGGCCTAACACTGACCCTTGGGGTACTCCACTCGAAATAGAGTAGCTCTTGGTGCCTTCGTCTGTATCAAAAAGCACCCTTCCATTTTTAAAATAACTCGTTATTATGTTTATGTGGTATTCAGGGGCCCGTATTTCATCCAGGACTTTGATTATGTGTGACCATTTTGCCGTGGTGAACGCATTCTTGACATCTAGCGTAATCACCGCGCAGTACTTTTTTGTGCCAGCTTTCCATCTTTTTCCACTTACTGCACATTTCGCAGTATCGACGACTTCTCGTAGTGCGTCAATAGTGGATCTCTTTTTATAAAGCCGTATTGTCTCTCTGATAATCCGTCGGTTTTCTGGATTGCTAACTCCAAGCGATTTCTTTTTATATTTTCGTACACTTCACCTATTGTGTCGAGCATACGCAGTGGTCGGTTCTTCAGGTGGTTACTTTGGTTTTGGGAGCAGAACAAATCGCTGTACTCTCCAAGCGTCGGGGAACACCTCTTCCCTTATGCACACGTTATACATTTTAGCGAATAGTTGAGGTTTCGAGCTTATAGCTTTGTTCAGGGCCATTTTGAGTATCCCATCCAATCCAGGCGCTTTGGTGTTTTTGATTTTCTTAGCTATGGCCAATAGCTCTTCTTCCGTGAGGGGGGGGACCTGCAGCTTCATTTCGTCGTTTAGCATAGGAAATTTCGACGACTTTTACCATAAAAGAGGCATTTTTAGGTGCTTAATTATAAATCTCGACATACAGATTTTGTAAGCAGTTCCCAAAAGGTCAATGTTTGCTTCCTCACAGAGCTTCTCAAAACATGATTTTTTGCTCCGGGTAATTGCCGACTTCAGGTGTTTCTTGTGGCTTCTACATATATTCTTCTCTAAGGCGATTTTCGTTCGTTTCACTCCGGTTATGCTATAGACGCCGTCTGGCTGAGTGACAAAGCTTTCTCAGCGTGGAATTTTCCTCATTCCACCATTATACAGAGCGCCGTTGTGATAATCTACGCATTGTTGCATCCCATGCTGCGACCAGTTCCTTTCGCACTGTCGATACCAAGTGGGTGGCGTCGTCACCTGATGCTTTTGATGCACTCCAAACTAGCTCAAACAAGTCTGAGTCGAACTCATGTGGCTTCCAGCATCGCTTTCGAAATGTGTTTCTGCTAAGAAGTTCGGGCTCTCGGAAGTACGAGATTTGTGCTATAATTGCCATATGGACGCCGTTTGTGTATATGTTTGGCACCGTCCACTTAATGTGCCTGCTAAGCGAATCATTTGCAAACATAATGTCAATAATAGATCCTTTAATCCCTTTTTGGTACGTATTTTGTGTTCCGGTGTTCAATATTGTTAGGTGCGTTTGACTCAGGTATTCTTAAATTAGCCGCCCTCGATGTTTTGTACATCTGCTGCCCCATGCAGTTGTCCAAGCATTAAAGTCACCCGCTATTATAATCGGTGTTTTGCCCCTGGTTTCTAATGAAAGTCTTAAAAGAAAATCTTCGAATTCTGTAATTACTGGGCTGAGACGAGCATAGCAACTTACAAAATATATCCCCTGTATATTCGCCTATGTGACGCACTTGTGAGCTTCTCTGAAGCAGGTCTTAAAAGATACAGGACCATATTGTTGCTTTGCAAGATTTGTCTGCAATCCATGTGCTTTCCGGACGTTGGGAGTATTGTTCACTTAGTATGGCGACATCAATATTATCTTCTATGATTGTCTGTTCTAGCCAATCCTGAGCTGCTGCGCAATGGATAAGGTTTAGCTGTAGTATCCTCATTTACTTAGAGACTTCAACATCTCGATATACTTTGGGCAAGTCGTGCGCAATACTGAGTGCTCCCCTTTGCAGAGTGCATGCCTTCGCTAAATGTCCCGTGGTTCCACAACGTTTACAATGAGAAGATCTGTGTGTGTTTGGAGCTGCAGCAATTATGGGCCTTGTGACCCAGGTGGAAACACCAGTAGCATCTAGGAACAGGCGAGTATTCTCGAAGGCGACAGATCGACCACCCAATCTTTATTTTCCTGATTTTAAGAGCGGTCTTGCCATCTTAAGCACGCATGCATACAAGTGCTATTTGCGTGCCACTACGCGTTTGTCGCAGACTCGATATCTCCAGATTTTCGATTCCGCACTCTCTTTTTAGTGCTGCGAAGATTTCTTCGGGAGTTGTAATTTCATCCAGGTCTTTGCACGTGGCTTTTGGGCTGTATCTTAGCCATTCCGCCAATCACCGCCTCCAGGGCGCTTTGGAAAGATTCGGATTTCGTCTCTGCTCGATTTTTTAATTCTATAAGTAAATCTCCTTTTAACGTTTTACGAATATAGGTTACATTTGAACCCAGCCCTGCTGTCTCTTTTAATTTTTCGCAGAATATCTGCATACGACGGCACCATCCTTCTTTGTCATAATTATGGCATCTGGTTTGGTTCTGATTTCTTTCCAAAGGTTTCTTCTTTTTTACAACGTCTACCCATCTTTCACTTGCCTTTAGACTAGTCGTATTATGCTCTTGGGTTAATTTTGTTGCTCGACTGTACGACAATTGCGGCTTTTCGTTTACATTTTTATTCTTTTTGGTGGGTGGTGGATAGCCTGGTGCCTCTGCATTCTTTTAGGGGTATTATCATCTTCTCATCACTCTTCTCGCTTGATTTCCCAATTTTTCCATTTTGGCATGTAATGTCCGAGCTTGATTAATATGCCATCATCATTTCAAGTTCTTTAATTTTTTTGCTCACGTTGCTAAAGATGCTAACCGTTTCATCTTTTTCAAGCTTGTCAGGTTTGCAACCTTTGCTTTCTTGGCCAGCAGTATCACCTCCCTTGTTTGGTTCAGCAACGGCGAATTCCTCATTTTTACCATTGGGCGATTATTTTGGAATTCCTTCGGAAAGGATTCTCCTGTGTTCACACAATACTATTTTCAGAGGCCATACCTCTGCGAAAGAATAGTTTAGGAACACCGTTTGGTATATATTTTAGTCCCAAACTTTACTACTTAAATAAAATAAAAAACTTAAAAAAAAAAAACAAAAAAAGATGGTTGTCAATACGAAAGCCAAAAGAAAAAAGAGAACAGCTGATTATTGTGTTTTCGATGGTTGCAATTTGCAAACCAGAAGGAAAACGGAAACTCGAGGAGGGAAAAATTTGCTCAAAAAACGGAAAGAGAAGTACAAATGAGATTTATGTTACTAAAAAATCAATGTATACTTATCTCTTCTTCTGGATTTGGTATCCACACATGTGGTTCAGTATCTGGGATGTTTCACTCGAACAACCAAAATTTTTCACAACAAAAAGCTAGAAGTACATACATATACACTAAAGTTTTAGGATCGCAAAAAAACACGTCTGCCTCTCACGTTATGTACATATGTAGGTATCCCAATGCAATTCTTATGTGTAAACTTACATATGTGTGTATGACATTGCCGATTGTGGACACAAACCTGCATACACATACGAGTAAACAGGTTTTTATATGCATAAAAACAAGCTTTTGCTCTCTTTTGTGAGCTCTTGCTTGTTATCAACAACGTAAAACAAGTTTAGCAAGTGAGGATAAAAAATTATACAGGTTTATATTCTAAATTATTATTTTTTTGATATAGTTAATAATAAAATGATAAGTACATTGGTTTGATGATAGTAGCATCTGCTGGTTGACTAATTATTTTTTTGCGGGGTCAGAAGAAACACGTGGCGGTGCCCTCAACAACATTGATAAATATCGACTGTATTTAAGATTTTGTTCAGATCTTGGATACCAAAATGGTATAGCCACAGATATTGCGAACTATTGCGGAAGTTGCGAAACTTATATCTTCCAAAGCAAGCGAGTGGATAAGATTCCCGAAAGATACAAATGAAATAAAAGATGCTCAAAGGAATTGGCAAGCAAAGCCGTATTGTCTCTCTGAAAATCCGGTTTCTTACAATGCTTTCGTACACTTTCCCAATTGTGTCGAGCATGCAAAGCGGTCGATAAGATGAAGGTTCTTCTGGTGGCTTTTTTGGCTTTGGCAGTAGAACTAGACGCTGTATCTTCCATGGATCGGGGAATACCTCTTCTTATATACACGCATTGTACATGTTAACAAATAAACTGGGCCTTAGAGTTATGGCTTCTTTAAGGGCTCTATTTGGTATACCATCTATTCCAGGCGCTTTGGAGTTTTTGATTTTTTTCGCAATAGCCAATAGTTCGTCTTCTGTGACTAATAGGGGTGGCTCCGTAGCTTCGTTTCAATTAATATACTTGTAGGAAATGGAGGCATGTGTCGGAAATAACGCTTCGACAACATTTTTCATAAATAATGCGTTCTTGGGTTGCTGCGACTTATTTTTGAATTTCGACATACAAATTTTGTCCACTCCAGACGCTCTCAAAATCGTCAGTATCAAATTCCTTTTGCCGCCAACTTCGTTTTCGAGAGGTATTTCTCGAACAGTGTTCCATTTCTTGTGAGAACGAAACTTCAGCAATTATAGCACCTTCCACTTAGTATGCCTGCTGATCACGTCGTTTAGCAAACATTAAGTCTATTATTGAACCTTTATTTCCCTTTTGAAAGGTATTTTGTGTGCCACTGTTTAAAATCGTAAGGTTTGTTTGGCTCAAAAATTCTAGAATGAGGCGACCACGATGTTTAGTAATTCTGCTACCCCAAGCAGTAGACCATGCGTTAAAATCTCCCGCTTTACCATGAACTTGCGAAAATATGTATGAAGTTGTATGAGCGTGAATACATATGTATGAGTGTACATGTATACATAAAAATGTGGTATGTAAACCTAAGTGTACATATTTACATACATATGTGGCATGACCACGAACTTGCGTAAATATGTATGAAGATGTATGAGCGTCCATACATATCGACGCAGATATTTGCGAGCACGGAAAAATATTTTAGAATTGACAAATATTATAAATCGACAACAACTATGTTGCCAATTTTCTCACTTCTTTCTGTGAAGAAACATCAGAAAGTTGTTCAATTTATGATTTTTAATTTTTGCCATCGTCGCGGAAAGACGCTTGTAGGCAAAGGCATGCTCGGGGAGATGTAATGGTGTTTGCTTTTATGAAGGAAGCGAGTTTGCCTGTTGAAAGTGCGCTTGCCTTCATTAATGAAAATGTGTTGTTGTGTGTTTTTCTTGTGACTTGTGACGCTGCTGATGCTATTTGAAACGATTGTTGTTTTTGTATAACAATATTTGTAATTTTTGCCGGTGACATATCTGCATGTGAACTCATATCTGTATCTTAGTTGTGTATGCATTATTTGTGTGGGAATGTCATACGCACATATTTACATGTGTACGCATATAAGTATGTATGATGCTATTTCAAACGATTGTTGTTTTTGTAAAGCAATGTTTGTAGTTTTTGTGTTATTTGTGTACCAATGTCATACGCACATACATATATACTATATGTACATATGAGCAGCGCGCACATGTTATTATTGATAAGTGATAATATGATTTGAATTCGCGAAAGCGAACATAAACACATATCATCATGACACATGTGAATATAAGTTTTGAATGATAAAATATACGATTAATATTCATTTATCGCTATTGTAATATATTTCATTTTTTAAATAATATGATAATTTGTTATATAAATATGTAAGTATGAATATATCACATACAAAAAGTAATTAAAAAATAGGCTTTATTTTCACATTAACTACGAATATTGCTCTGAAAAAGTAATTTAATTTAAATGTATTCAATTGCACATGTATTCATTAATATGCACAAAAAGAATTCATACGAATACACATGTTTGCATATAAACTTATAAAAATATAAGCAAAAGAGCGAACTTACGTCTGTTAGAGCAATATATAGTTTTGAGCATCATTTTTATTCCACGCTCAGCTCTGTTCAAGCGAAAATGTTAAAATTTCTCCCGCCGAGCTGGCAGTGGTGAAACTAATTCATCTCGACCGAGTTAGCCAAAAATATTTTTACGTTCTTCGCGCCGTGAACCTTCTCTATTATCAACGTTCTCTGCCTTCTCTATGATATACGTCCTCTGGTTTTACACTCGTGGCCACGCAAACCTTACCACTCAAAGTTTTCAATTATTGTGCGTATTTTACTACACTTTATAGCGATAATTTTTGCGGCATCGATATTTTTTTATAGAAATAAGTTAATAAGTTAAAAGCAAAACACATTCAGCTATAGATAAATCAATTGAAAGATAGTGAGCTTTACAAAGTGAGCTCGAAATGTAAGAAACAGGCATACGACGAAAAAATTAAATTTTTTAATTTCATTTCATTTACACTTTAATTTAAATTAATATTTTATAAATTTCTTTTAATTGAAACACGAAGTTTGTTCGGTGTATCATTTTAAAAACAATAAAATCGGCCGCTTTGTACAAGCACAGGAAAGCTAATTAGTGTTTTGCTCATCAAACGTAATAAATTAAAAACTACAATTATAATTAGATTATATAGTTTAGTGTACTTATGCTTCCTAAAAACATAAAAAACAAAATTGAAGAAAATCCCGCACGAACGAAAAAAATTTAACAAAGTGTACTGTCATTTTTGTTAATTTTTTTTAATTGTATGGCTGTTCTTTATAAAAACTATTTTTCAGAAAAAATTGTGTGGACAACTAATTTAGACTATGAGGCTTTTTAAAAAATTTGCTCATGGGATCTTATTTTTATTAAATTTGGTGGGGAGGTTTTATTGACCGCAAGTGGATGTACCAAGTTTGATCACCCTGATCTTTTATATTTATGTATGTATATTTGAACAAAACTATTATACTCTGTGCAACACATTGCGAGATCATAAAAATGAGATTGGGACACGCAAATTATACGATCTATGCATATGCCGGATAAATGAGACATTTGCGTTGCTGATTAATCAGCCTGTGAGCAAAGGATCGATTTCTTAAAAGCCGCAACCTTGTAGAGTTAGCTATGATTTATTGTATTTAATAAACCTGCTTAATAACAAATGATATAACGGAAATAAATATTACTAAATGCATGTACTGTTTAACTGTTTAGAAAAAAAACATAATTTTTGTATTTCTAATAACATTACCTACTTTCTCCATAATACATACACCAAAAAAACATTTTATTGTTTACAATTTTTTTATACAGCTATTGCATATTAAACAGTTATAAGTAATTTCAATATGTGTCACCAACTTAATTGGGAAGGTGCCGCTGCCCGGCTGGTTGATGTCCTCGTTAGAGTGAAGGCTGACATCACCGCAGCCCAAGAAATGCGATGAACGAGACAAGGACTGAGGCGATTAGGTCCTTGTGGCATTTATTACAGTGGCCATATAAAGGAGCGCAAGTTTGGTGTGGGATTCGTGGTGGGAGAGAGATTCCATCGCCGAATACTATCATTCATTCCGGTGGATGAAAGTCTAGCCACAATCTGCATCAAAGCCAGGTTCTTCAACTTATCGCTGATTTGCGCCCACGCCCCGACGGAAGAGAAGGACGATGTGACTAAAGATGCCTTCATTGAGCACTTGGAGCGCACCTACGAGATCTGCCCCCCCACGATGTCAAAATCGTGCTTGGCGACCTTAACGCCAGGGTGGCCAAAGAAGGTATCTTTGGCACAACAGTCAGTCAATTCAGGCTCAAAGAGGCAACATCCCCACATGGGTTGAGGCTGATCTGTAGTACTAGATTCCAGGATAAGAAAATACATCAAGCTACCTGGCTGTCCCCGGATCGAAAAGCCACTAAACAGATCCATCATATTGTGATAGACAGAAGGCACGTCTCGAGTGTTATAGGCATGCCTACGCCCCGAGGTCCTAACATTGACTCCGACTAAACACAAACGACAAACACAAGGAAGGTTCGACGTCGAGAAGCTGCACTCAAAACCGACAGTCGAACGATTTTCTACTCGGCGTGCACTCTTGCTCTCTGAGAGCACTCGTCAACAATTCGGCATAAGGGAACTGTGGGATGGCATTTCAAACTCCTTACGTACACCTGCAACAGAAACCATTGGTTTTCGGAAAGTACAAAGGAACAGCTGGTACGACGAGGAGTGCCGTGTCGCAGCAGAGAGAAAACAGACTGCCTACCTCGCAACGTTACGATCGACCACAACACGTGCGGGATGGGATAGATACCGAGAGTTGAGGAGGTAAGCGAGACGCATTTGCAGACAGGAAAAGAAAGAGGCCGAAATACATGAGTATAAAGAGCTTGATAAGCTGGTCGACAGGGGTAATGCTCGAAAATTCTACGACATAATGCGGCGGCTTGCAGAAGGTTTCAAGACCGGAGCACACTCTTGAAGAACCCCCAAAGGTGACCTATTGACCGATGCCAAGAGCATACTAAAATTATGGAGGGAACACTTCTCCAGCATGCTGAATGGCAGTGAACGTACAACGCCAGGGGAAGGCAAACCCGATTTGCCAATCGATGACGATGTTCCATTGCCAGACCATGAAGAAGTTCGAATAGCAATCACCCGTCTGAAGAACAACAGGACGAATAGGTGGAGTGTGTCGATTTTTTTTTCACAGGGTTTTTCCAAGATTGGGCGCATGGTGAAAGCTGATGCATTCTCCTTATCAGTTCTTCGCCGCCGTGTTTGAATAGCGCGGCCGGCAATCTATTGGCCCCTTCTGCGAAAGATTTATGGTCCTTTGCGCGTTCGCCACGGCGAATAACGCATTCGATGGAACGATGAGCTGTAGGAGTTATATGACGACATTGACATAGTTCAGCGAATAAAAAGACAGCGGCTGCGCTGGCTAGGTCATATTGTCCGAATGGACGAAACACTCCAGCTCTGAAAGTATTCGACGCAGTACCCGTCGGGGGAAAAGAAAGACTTCCTCTCTGTTGGAAGGACCAGGTGGAGAAGAGCGAAAAGAAGAAACGACTGGCTCTTACAAAAGATTGTACCTGCTCGATTAAGTTAAGCTCGAATTATTTTCGCCAGCAGCAGTTTGAAGAAGTCGCACGAGAGGGAGTCGCCTTGTCTGAAACCTCGTTTGGTATCGAAATTCAGACATCGCGGCATACAGGCAGCTCCTTTTCGTGCTTTTGAAAGCAGCTTTGAAATCGACGAAGAGGTGGTGTGTGTCGATTATCCTTTCACGGGATTTTTCCAAGATTGGTCGCATGGTGAATATCTAGTCAGTTGTTGATTCGCCAGGTCTAAAGCTACACTGAAAAGGTTCAATCAGTTTGTTGACAGTGGGCTTTAATCTTTCACACAATACGCTCGATAGAACCTTATACGCGATGTTGAAGAGGCTTATCACACGGTAGTTGGCGCAGATTGTAGGGTCTCCCTTTGTGTGGATTGAGCATAACACACTTAAATTCCAATCGTTGGGCATGCTTTCGGCCATATTTTAAAAAGAAGCTGATGCATGCTCCTTATCAGTTCTTCGCCGCCGTGTTTGAATAGCTCGGCCGGCTATCGATCGGCCCCCGCCGCTTTGTTGTTCTTCAGACGGGTGATTGCTATTGGACCTTCTTCATGGTCAGGTAATGGAACGTCTGCTCCATCGTCATCGATTGGGGAATCGGGTTCGTCTTCTCCTGCCGTTGTACGTTCACAGCCATTCAGCATGCTGGAGAAGTGTTCCCTCCATAATTTAAGTATGCTCTTGGCATCAGTCAATAGGTCACCTCTGGGGGTTCTACAAGAGTGTGCTCCTGTCTTGAAACCTTCTGCAAGCCGCCGCATTATGTCGTAGAATTTTCGAGTATTACCCCTGTCGGCCAGCTTATCAAGCTCTCCATACTCACGTATTTCGGCCCCTTTCTTTTCCTGTCTGCAAATACGTCTCGCTTCCCTCTTCAACTCTCGGTATCTATCCCATCCCGCACGTGTTGTGGTCGATCGTAACGTTGCGAGGTAGGCAGTCTGTTTTCTCTCCGCGGCGACACGGCACTCCTCGTCGTACCAGTTTTTCTTTTGCTTTTTCTGAAAACCAATGGTTTCGGTTGCAGCTGTACGTAAGGAGTTTCAAATGCTGTCCCACAGTTCTCTTATACCTAGTTGTTGGCGAGTGCTCTCAGAGGGCAGGAATGCAAGTCGAGTAGAAAATCGTTCGGCTGTCTGTTGTGATTGCAGTTTCTCGACATCGAACCTTCTTTGTGTTTGTTGACGTGGGCTTTTTGCAGCACAGAAGCGGTTGCGTATCTTGGCTGCAACAAGGTAGTGGTCCGAAGCGCCCATAGAAGCCATCTTTGGTCACATCGTCCTTCTCTTCTGTGGGGCATGGGCGCATTTTGTTTAATTTATAAAAACACAATACGAGTAAAAGTTTACGAAAAACAATGCTGCGTTGAAAACCCCTGATGTACATACCATTCACGCGCCGGTTTTTATCCCGTCTTATATCTTTTTTCTCCATTAGCTATGTAGGTTTGTGCGTATATGCTTACGAAGGCGTATGAAGTTATGAAATGTATATGTTTGTGAGCAGGTATACTATATATCATCATCTAATATGTAAAATAACGTAACATCACGATTCGCAAGTGTACAGACGAAGGAAAAGCGATGTAACAGAAATCAATCATACTAAAACAAAATTTGGGTTTTCGTTATAAAATGGTTATACGAGTATATTGGTTATATCTGAGAGCGGAAGCTGAAAATGTTATGCTATAATGGGTTGTCAAAAAAGTCTTGCGGTATTTTTATTGAATTTTTTTTTTATTGAAATTGAAATGAATTTTTGATGACTCATGCCCAGCTCTTGACCGATACTACGGCCGGTCTATTCGATCAATTCAGCGATTTTATCGCAATTTTCGACTCCAGGACTTCCGGAACGTGGCGCATCTTCGACCACCTCTACACCAGAACGAAAACGTTGAAACCATCATTGTGCGGTGGAAATGGAAACTGTATCGGATCCATAAACTGCACAAATTTTATTGGCGGCTTGAGATGCATTTTTGCCTTTATCGTAGTAGTACTGTAAAATATGCCGTACTTTCTCTTTATTTTGCTCCATGTTTGCGACGCTATAACTCACGAACGACATAAAAAAACGACAATCAAAAAGGTATAACATGACCCGATGCGACGAATAAAACTAGAACTACGCGCTTTCAGCGCCAACTACCGAAAATACCGCAAGACTTTTTTGACAACCTGTTATGTATGTACCATGAAGTAGTGAATTGCAAAACTAAGAGCGGAAGCTGAAAATTTTATGCTACATGCATATACAAGTATGCACTATAATGTAATGAATCGTAAGTAATAAGAAACTCAATTTTTTTTTTGATACGGTTTTTTTGATGGTACGTTGTTTTGCATTTTAGGTGACAATATGTAACATATGTATATATAACGTATTAATGTATATACATACATAATATATATTAGAACTCAGTTTTAACTGCGTAAGTGGTGTTTACGCCGCTGCCGCCTCCCGTAAACCCTCAAAATGCGGAGCGCTAGGCGGAATGATCAACAAAGCCAGTGTTGATGCTATAACTAGTTAGTATTGTTGTCGGTAACCGCTTTATTTAAAGATGAATATCCTTCAATTTAGCTTTAGGACCAACGAAATATGTGTTGAAGTATGCCGTGTCCTCCTACAAAAAGTTTTAGACAAAGTATAAAATTATTGGTAGATATGTAGGATATTATTTCTGAAGCTCATCCACGAAGACGAAAGGTCATACTGAAAGGGTCCCACAAGTCGACGCCACCAAGAATGGGCGTTGTATTTGTAAACAATTGGCAGAAGAGCCATAATTTGAGGCATTAATTTGAGTTTATAATGGAAACAGAGCACGCAATTTCGAGTTGTTTTCCTTACAATTTCGCGGGCATTTATAACCCATACTAACTCACACAAGAGGGTTATTAAAACTTTTTGGCCAGCAAGTAAATGCTTTCAAAAAAGATTTTCTACGTACAATGATGTAAATCGATAATCTTTCGGAAGAAGTCTGGGAAATTTTTCATTGAAAGGTGCTTTAGACAAACGACCAGCGACTCTGAGCGTTGAAACTGCCACATTCGTTTGATTTAAAATAGGAGGCAGCTTTTGTGCGATTTAACTTTATTTTAACTTGAACAGCTACGACAATTTGCTACCAAACATGCTCGAGTCCCTCCAACGGCAGAGGAAGTATTTTTGTTGACGTAAGTTGATTGTTAACAGCAATTTTGTTGAAAACACGAAAGATATATAGTCCTTATATAGTCATTTAAGCTTAAATAAGGTAAGAATCTCGGAATTCGATATACCCATTTATATGTCTGTATATACTTGTATATTGACACCGTAAAGTTGTCTCAAAACCTACATATGGTAGGGTATAGGGTGTCAATATACAAGTATTTACAGACATATAAATGGGTATATCGAATTCCGAGGTGAACTTACTATAATGACTGGACTAATATGCAGCTATGCGAAGTAAACGGTGGTACGATGAACAGCGGTTGATGATATTTCCCCCGTTGCTGCTTTTGCTACACTTTAGGTTCATTCCCTTTCCTCGCTCCAAGTCATGGATTTCAACGTTAGCTTCCTTCTTGCTTTCACGCCATTCCCACGAATTTTGGTTAAGATTTCTGTGGTCCAGAGTACCAAATCGTTCTTACAAGATCCTAGGCGCTGCAGCCACGTGAAACGATGTCAGGAGGATATTTCGTATTTGGTACTCTTTTCCAGTAATTTCCATCTAAAGACTCGTTCGAAAAAAAAAAAACTGTATATTGGCCGATTGAGTATTGAGCCACTTCAGTACTACCTCTGAATCAGTCCAAAAATATATGTCAGGACATAATGATGAAGCTATTATGCTTTAAGGGCGGCTTTTTAGATTTTAAAATAAGCAGCCTTGTTTTTTAAGCGTTATATATAAAAGAAGGTACGTAAATGCAGCACTCATACGTGCGCGTTGATGCGTCTGAGAAGACTTGTAGAAGTGCTCAACGTTATTTTTAATGTCAATGGGAACATAAGTGGAGGATGGAGTCATGTGTAGAAGTTCACGCAAGTGTGGAAAGTTATCTGATCGCCATTCACTTGGGAGTGGCCAGAAACGATTCTTTTACACATGGCTCAAGCAGCTCACTGCTTCCGGTCTTTGACCAAGTATCCTCTGGGTAGCCTAAGAACATCCGTTCGAGGGCGAGCTAATGTGAGAAGGCGAAACTTCCCCTACATAGGGTTGTGCGCTGGGTTTGGGACCCGCCACGTAAAAATCAGTACCAATGACAAAGAAAACACAGCCTCGGATGAGAGACCCCCCTTTTGATGACGACCATGGCAAACGAAATAAGGACTACAATTTGAGGGCATGCACCTGGAATGTCTGGACCCTTAATTGGGAAGGTGCCGCTGCCCAGCTGGTTAATGTCCTCGCAAAAATAAAGGCTGACATCACCGCCATCCAAGAAATGCGATGGACGGGACAAGGACAGAGATGAGTAGGTCCTTGTGACATTTACTACAGTGGCCATATAAAGGAGCGCAAGTTTGGTGTTGGATTCGTGGTGGGAGAGAGACTCCGTCGCCGAGTACTATCATTCACTCCGGTGAATGAACGTCTAGCCACAATCAGCATCAAAGCGAGGCTCTTCAACATATCGCTGATTTGCGCCCACGCCCCAACGGAAGAGAAGGACTATGTGACCAAAGATGTCTTTTATGAGTGCTTGGAGCGCACTTATGAGAGCTGCCCCCGCCACGATGTCAAAATCGTGCTTGGCGACTTTAACGCCAGGGTGGGTAAAGAAAGTATCTTTGGCACTACGGTCGGTACATTCAGCCTCCACGACGAAACATCCCCAAATGGGTTGAGGCTGATCGACTTCGCCGGGGCCCGAAATATGATTATCTGTACTGCTAGATTCCAGCATAAAAAAATTCATTAAGCTACCTGGCTGTCTCCGGATCGATAAACTGCCAACCAGATCGATCATGTTGTGATAGACGGAAGACACGTCTCCAGTGTTTTAGATGTGCGGGCGCTCCGAGGTCCTAACATCGACTCGGATCACTATCTTGTTGCAGCCAAGATTCGCACGCGCCTCCGTGCAGCAAAAAACACACGCCAACAAACACAAGGAAGGTTCGACGTCGAGAAGCTGCAGTCCCAACAGACAGCCGAACGATTTTCTACTCGGCTTGCACTCCTGCTCTCTGAGAGCACTCGTCAACAACTCGGTATTAGGGAACTGTGGGACGGCATTTCAAACTCCTTACGTACAGCTGCAACCGAAACCATTGGTTTTCGGAAAGTGCAAAAGAACAGCTGGTACGACGAGGAGTGCCGTGTCGCAGCGGAGAGAAAACAGGCTGCCTACCTCGCAACGTTACGATCGACCACTACACGTGCGGGATGGGATAGATACCGAGAGTTGAAGAGGGAAGCGAGACGCATTTGTAGACAGAAGAAGAAAGAGGCCGAAATGCGTGAGTACGAAGAGCTTGATAAGCTGGCCGACAGGGGTAATGCTCGAAAATTCTACGAAAAATGCGGCGGCTTACAGAAGGTTTCAAGACCGGAGCATACTCTTGTAGAACGCCCAAAGGTGATCTAGTCACTGATGCCCAGAGCATACTTAAATTATGGAGGGAACACTTCTCCAGCCTGCTGAAAGGCAGTGAACGCACAACGCCAGGAGAAGGCGAACCCGATTCCCTAATCAATGACGATGGAGCAGACGTTCCATTGCCCGACCATAAAGAAGTTCGAATAGCAATCGCCCGCCTGAAGAACAACAAAGCGGTAGGGGCCGACGGATTGCCGGCCGAGCTATTCAAACACGGCGGCGAAGAACTGATAAGAAGCATGCATCAGCTTCTTTGTAAAATATGGTCGGACGAAAGCATGCCCAACGATTGGAATTTAAGTGTGCTATGCCCAATCCATAAAAAAGGAGACCCCACAATCTGCGTCAACTACCGTAGGATTAGCCTCCTCAACATCGCATTTAAAGTTCTATCGAGCGTATTGTGTGAAAGATTAAAGCCCACCGTCAACAAACTGATTGAACCTTTTCAGTGTAGCTTTAGACCTGGAAAATCAACAACAGACCAGATATTCACCATGCGCCAAATCTTGGAAACGACCCGTGAAAGGAGAATCGACACACACCACCTCTTCGTCGATTTCAAAGCTGCTTTCGACAGCACGAAAAGGAGCTGCTTTTAGGCCGCGATGTCTGAATTTCGTATCCCCGCAAAACTAATACGGCTGTGTAAACTGACGTTGAGCAACACGAAAAGCTCCGTCAGGATCGGGAAGGACCTCTCCGAGCCGTTCGATACCAAACGAGGTTTCAGACAAGGCGACTCCCTATCGTGCGACTTTTTCAACCTGCTTCTGGAGAAAATAGTTCGAGCTGCAGAACTAAATAGAGAAGGTACCATCTTCTATAAGAGTGTACAGCTGCTGGCGTATGCCGATGATATTGATATCATCGGCTCAACACCCGCGCCGTTAGTTCTGTTTTCTCCAGGCTGGACAAGGAAGCACAGAAAATGGGTCTGGCAGTGAACGAGGGCAAAACGAAATATCTCCTGTCATCAAACAAGCAGTCGTCGCATTCGCGACTTGGCACTCACGTCACTGTTGACAGTCATAACTTTGAAGTTGTAGATACTTTCGTCTATTTAGGAACCAGCATTAACACCACAAACAATGTCAGCCTGGAAGTCCAACGCAGGATTGCTCTTGCCAACAGGTGTTACTTCGGACTGAGTAGGCAATTGAAAAGTAAAGTCCTCTCTCCACGAACAAAAGCTAAACTCTATAAGTCGCTCATAGTTCTCGTCCTGCTATGTGGTGAAGAGGCTTGGGCGATGACAGCAACCGAAGAGTCGACGTTACGAGTTTTCGAGAGAAAAATTCTGCGAAAGATTTATGGTCCTTTGCGCATTGGCCACGGCGAATATCGCATTCGATGGAACGATCAGCTGTACGAGATATACGACGACATTGACATAGTTCAGCGAATTAAAAGGCAGCGGCTACGCTGGCTAGGTCATGTTGTCCGGATGGATGAAAACACTCCAGCTCTGAAAGTATAAATCCGATTACTGTAAAAGTATAAAGCATTGAATAAAGAGCAAAAGAGCGGAAGGGTGATATTTGAACTGGTGATGATATTAGGTTATCAAAAAGCGGAAGGGAGATATTTGAATTGGTGATGATATTAGGTTATCAAAAAGCGGAAAGTGCAAGCCTTTTGAATGGCATCTACGTCTGCATAACGCTTTTCTTTCATGGGCAAATGCATTTTTCCGAAAAGAAAGAAGTCGCACGGTGCCATATCCGGCGAATACGGTGAGTGGTTAATGGTTAAAATGTGATTTTTGGTCAAATAATCGGTTACAAGCGTCGATCGATGATACGGCGCATTATCGTGAATTTTTGGTCGTCAGTCAATTTGTGCGGAACAAACCGTGCACACACCTTTCATAAGCTCAAATGTTCGGTCAAAATGAGATAAATCGATGTTTCGGAGATGTACAATTCTATTTCCATGAACTTTAATGATGATTTCGGCTGATTTTTGATAAATTCACGCACAGTTTCGATGGACTTTCCGGTGATCACGGATTTTGATTAGCCCATATGTTGATCGTTATTAATGTCCTCACGACCACTTTGAAAACGTTAAAACCACTCGTGCACTCTACTACGGGATAGCCAATCATCGCCATAAACTTGTTTCATCAATTGAAACGTTTCGGTAAAAGTTTTCACAATTTTAAAATAAAATTTATTATTGGCTCTTTGTTCGAAGCTCATTTTCGAACCGACACACACACACACATCTTCTTCTTCTTAATTGGCGTAGACACCGCCTACGCGATTATAGCCGAGTTAACAACAGCGCGCCAGTCGTTTCTTCTTTTAGCTACGTGGCGCCAATTAGATATTCCAAGCGAAGCCAGGTCCTTCTCCACTTGGTCCTTCCAACGGAGTGGAGGTCTTCCTCTTCCTCTGCTTCCCCCGGCGGGTACTGCGTCGAATACTTTCAGACCTGGAGTGTTTTCGTCCATCCGGACAACATGACCCAGCCAGAGTAGCCGCTGTCTTTTAATTCGCTGAACTATGTCGAGTGCCAAGTCGCGAGCGCGACGACTGTTTGTTTGTTGACAGGAGATATTTCGTCTTGCCCTCGTTCACTGCCAGACCCATTTTCTGTGCTTCCTTGTCCAGCCTGGAGAAAGCAGAACTAACGGCGCGGATGTTGAGGCTGATGATATCAATATCATCGGCATACGCCAGCAGCTGTACACTCTTATAGAAGATGGTACCTTCTCTATTTAGTTCTGCAGCTCGAACTATTTTCTCCAGAAGCAGATTGAAAAAGTCGCACTATAGGGAGTCGCCTTGTCTGAAACCTCGTTTGGTATCGAACGGCTCGGAGAGGTCCTTCCCGATCCTGACGGAGCTTTTCGTGTTGCTCAACGTCAGTTTACACAGCCGTATTAGTTTTGCGGGGATACGAAATTCAGACATCGCGGCCTAAAAGCAGCTCCTTTTCGTGCTGTCGAAAGCAGCTTTGAAATCGACGAAGAGGTGGTGTGTGTCGATTCTCCTTTCACGGGTCTTTTCCAAGATTTGGCGCATGGTGAATATCTGGTCGGTTGTTGATTTTCCAGGTCTAAAGCCACACTGATAAGGTCCAATCAGTTTGTTGACGGTGGGCTTTAATCTTTCACACAATACGCTCGATAGAACTTTATATGCGATGTTGAGGAGGCTAATCCTACGGTAGTTGACGCAGATTGTGGGATCTCCTTTTTTATGGATTAAGCATAGCACACTTAAATTCCAATCGTTGGGCATGCCTTCGTCCGACCATATTTTACAAAGAAGCTGATGCATGCTTCTTATCAGTTCTTCGCCGCCGTGTTTGAATAGCTCGGCCGGCAATCCGTCGGCCCCTGCCGCTTTGTTGTTTTTGAGGCGGGCAATTGCTATTTGAACTTCTTCATGGTCGGGTAAAGGGACATCTGCTCCATCGTCATCGATTGGGGAATCGGGTTCTCCTTCTCCTGGTGTTGTGCGTTCACTGCCATTCAGCAGGCTGGAGAAGTGTTCCCTCCATAATTTAAGTATGCTCTGGGCATCAGTGACTAGATCACCTTTGGGCGTTCTACAAGAGTATGCTCCGGTCTTGAAACCTTCTGTAAGCCGCCGCATTTTTCGTAGAATTTTCGAGCATTACCCCTGTCGGCCAGCTTATCAAGCTCTTCGTACTCACGCATTTCGGCCTCTTTCTTCTTCTGTCTACAAATGCGTCTCGCTTCCCTCTTCAACTCTCGGTATCTATCCCATCCCGCACGTGTAGTGGTCGATCATAACGTTGCGAGGTAAGCAGCCTGTTTTCTCTCCGCTGCGACACGGCACTCCTCGTCGTACCAGCTGTTCTTTTGCACTTTCCGAAAACCAATGGTTTCGGTTGCAGCTTTACGTAAGGAACTTGAAATGCCGATTTGCTGAAGAGAGCCTTAGAGATCAGGAGAACAAGTCGAGTAGAAAATCGTTCGGCAGTCTGTTGTGATTGCACCTTCTCCACACAAAGAGGCGGAAGCGTATTTTGACCGCAACAAGATAGTGGTCCGAGTTGACGTTAGGACCTCGGAGCGCACGCACATCTAAAACACTGGAGACGTGTCTTCCGTCTATCACAACGTGATCGATCTGGTTGGTAGTTTTTCGATCCGGAGACAGCCAGGTAGCTTGATGAAGCTTCTTATGCTAGAATCTAGTACTACAGATAACCTTATTTCGGGCCCCGGTGAAGTCAATCAGCCTCAACCCATTTGGGGATGTTTCGTCGTGGAGGCTGTATTTACCGACCGTAGTGCCAAAGATACCTTCTTTGCCCACCCTGGCGTTAAAGTCGCCAAGCACGATTTTGACATCGTGGCGGGGGCAGCGCTCATAGGTGTGCTCCAAGCACTCATAAAAGGCGTCTTTGGTCACATCGTCCTTCTCTTCCGTCGGGGCGTGGGCGCAAATCAGCGATATGTTGAAAAACCTCGTTTTGATGCGGATTGTGGCTAGACGTTCCTTTACCGCAGTGAATGATAGTACTCGGCAACGGAGTCTCTCTGCCACCACGAATCCTACACCAAACTTGCGCTCCTTTATGTGGCCACTGTAGTAAATGTTACAAGGACCTACTCGTCTCTGTCTTTGTCCCGTCCATCGCATTTCTTGGACGGCGGTGATGTCAGCCTTTGTTTTTACGAGGACATCAACTAGCTGGGCAGCGGCAGCTTCCCAATTGAGGGACCGGACATTCCAGGTGCATGCCCTCAATTCGTAGTCCTTATTTCGTTTGCCATGGTCGTCATCAAAAGGGGGGTCTCTCATCCGAGGCTGGTTATACCTATTCACTGGGGGTGTTTTTTTTACGTGGCGGGTCCCAAACCCAGCGCACAACCTTATGCAGGTAATGTTTCGCCTTCTCACTTTAGCTCGCCTTCAAACGGATGTTCTTAGGCTACCCAGAGGATACTTGGTCAAAGACCGGAAGTAGTGAGCTGCTTGAGCCATGTGTATAATAATCGTTTCTGGCCACTCCCAAGTGAATGGCGATCAGAGAACTTTCCTCACTTGCGTGAACTTCTACACATGACTCCGTCCTCCACACACACACATACTAACACATAAAATGCAATAACTTCACTTCCAATAGTTGAAATGTCATGATATTCTCACTGGACAATCGATAAAGATTGCAGATTCGAACGCACCAGTCGACATATAGATGGCACTAGGGGCGCTAGATTCGAAAAGTCCTGTTTACTTTGGAATGCACCTTGTAAATTTCAAATTCGTATATATATATATCGGATAGTTGTGTATCGTTTACGGCGGATTTGTGGTTGCGATTTTTTTTATTTTCCTTACTGTTTTGACTTTGGGTGTTGCATAGATTAATTTGAAGCACATTTTGTGATAGTTAATTAAAAAAAATCCAAGGTCAATGTTATGTAGTTAGTTGAATTAACAAATATCAAGTGATTGAATTTTTTCTCGTTTTCTTTTGATGCGCTTGGGTTTTTGCAGCTTTAAAATTGAGTTGACAACATTGATTTGATTTTGGTGAGTTAGAATTTTTTAGGTAAATTATTGTTTGATACTTTTTTTTAACGTTTTTTCCAATATTTACTACACATGTAAATTTAATTGAAGCTGCTGATAATGTTGATAATAATTCAGTCCCTTTTCGAAGTTTGTTCAAATGGGCATTGATTGATATACTACCTAATTTTTATCCCTTTCATATTTTTTCTATGAACTTGGTTTGTGAAATATGTGAAACAAATTCCTTCACTATGGGCTGTCATAAGGGTAAAGTCCATCTTCCACTACTAACACAAAATGATTTTTTTAATTATATAGATGACGGTCCACATCAAATTATGGGAATGTAAAGATAAAGTTCAAAAATTAGTTCGACAAATATTCGAACATTCGTCTTATGCTATGGTCAGTTCGGAAGTTGATATTTCTAACACAAGCTTAAAAGCAATTTATATTTTCCAAATTATCGGCATATTTTATCACAGAGACCCCTTGTCACAGCATATGGTCGTACGCAAAATTATGTCCAGTTGTATTTTTACAATGTCGATACGGCTGATTAATATGAAATGCGAGAGCAATCAATTAAAATTTGCGATAGATAGAATTAATCCAAAAATACGTTAATATGGCAATTACCTTTAAGGGGGTACTCCCATGTGAACGCATACATTTTACCACTTTTTAGGAAACTTTTTTTTATGCGACAAACAAATTCAATCATTTTAATTATATATAATATTTTTATTTGTATTTTGAAATGTACAAAGAAATTTTTTTTTTCGTTTTTCACATTTTTAATATATTTTTTTTTTAAATCAAAATAGTCCCCAACAAAAAAAAGTAGTTCACTGGTCATGGTGATAGCGGCTGTTCATGTTGTCTTCGGCTAGCGTCCCTACCAAATATAATCAATTTCATAAAAAAAAAAATGTCGAACTTCAAAAAAACGTCACGAAAATCTTGTTTTTTTTTCATTAAAAATCGTTTAAAAATAATATGAAAATATTTTTGAAAATAAACAATTCTGGTAGGGACGATAACTATAAATGAGTAGAAGAACATACATATGTAAATTTTAAAGCAATTGGTTGTATACTTTTTTGTTTAGGACCATGACAGTTCCAGAAAATGATGATTCGAGAAAAATGCAGACTTGTCTTGGCGCCTGGTAGACAGTCGCTTACGACACGTCGGCGACTATGAGCTGTAACTTATCAAATACTATGTATTTCGGTCTGAATTTTTCACGGCATGTTTTCAATAGGTTTTACTGTCAAAATAAAAAAAAAAAATCGATTTTTCGAAGTTATTACATGAGAATACCCCCTTAATCGTTAAACAGATAGACGGAGATATAATGATGCAACTTGACTGATGTTGCCTTTATATTTACGACTGTAGATGAAGAGAAGTATGTAATTTTTTTAAAAACAAATTGCGTGGTTAAGAATGTATGTATAAGTGTTATTTTTTTTTATTTTGCCCAAATGGAGATTTTTGTTGACACGTTTATATATTCTAAATAAAGTTACCATGTTACAATTTGCATAAATCTCAAAAACTAATTTTGCAGTATATCAATTTTACTAATTATTTGCAAACAAATCAAGTAGGAGATGTTAATTTAGGTCGTAAGGTGATTTTGCCTTCATCCTTCACTGAGTCTCCGAGATACATGTATCAAAATTACTTTGAAGCAATGTCAATTGTTCAGCACTTCGGAAAGGCATCGCGTTTGGTTACAATGACTTGCAAACCGACTAGGTCGGAGATTGTAAGTAATATTGATCTTAATGAAACATCTCGTTTTAGAGCTGAAATAGTTGTGCATATATTTAAATCGGAATTAAAAGATCTGATATCTGACATTTGGAATAAAGATTTTTTTGGCGAAGTTGAGGCTCTTATATATACAAAAACGTACATTTTAAAAAAGAGGTTTGCCTAATGCTCTCATTATGCTAGCTTTATGTGAAAATGACAAAATTGTTGTGCCCGCTGATACTTTTTTTTATAGTAAGGGCAAGCATCGAAAGTCGGAGTGCGGAACTTTAATCCGCTAAACCAAACCTACTCCCAACTCAAGACTCTCCCACGGAACCACCGGCTAAGTATTACTTTGTGGGAGGGACAAGACATTAAAGTCTCCTCTATTACGCGGGCGCCTAATTTGTTCAGAAAGTCTCAGTTTGGCTCTTCGCTGACAGCTTTCCATTTATCAGTCGACTGACACATGAGTGTAGTTAAATTACCTACCACCGAGTGTGGTTCTTAGTTTTTCCCTTGTATTAGAAAATCGAGGGCAATAAAATAATACATGTTCAGAGTCTTCTATATACTCTGTACACCTCGGACAGTGGGGACTAATGTTATTGTGGAATCTGAAAAGGTAGCTTCCAAAGCATCTATCTAGGAAATATGGGTTCCCATGTCACCTGCCTATTCACGAGTGGATGCCCGGTATAATTCGACGGATCCAGCGCCCTTTGGATGAGGAATTCCATCGCTCCTGGCAAATTTTCGTGCTCTTGTTTCTCTCCTTTGTCCTTGCCGATACTGTTTTAGGCGTTGATAGCTGATATAAGCGCTCGAGGTCGATGTCATCTCCCTAGATGTCAGTGGGCGGTATGCTGGCTAATGCTTCAGCAGCGTCGGTTGGTCGATAGGGCATTATAAATTTTGTTTGCTTTCGCGGAGGAATAAGCCAGGTGTTCTTTAAATTTTAATTTGGAATCCAATATTACTCAGTTGCGGCTGTGAAGTAATCTCGCACCTTCACTAGTGCTTATGAGTAAAACTTCTGCTTTGTTTTCCGCCAGTTTCAGAGTCACAGGAGAGAACCATTGGAGTAGACCATTTAAGCACTCATTACATTTATTTCTCAGGTCGGCTAATTGTTTGGCCACTGCTACCACCATGAGCTCATCTGCATACGCTACTAGCTTCACGTCTGGTTTTATAAAAGTGGGGCTATCACTGACCCTTGGGGTACTCTACTCGAGATAGAGTAGCTCTTGGTGCCTTCGTCATATCAAAAATTAGCCTTGTGTTTTGAAAATATCTCGCTATTATGTTTATGTGGTATTCAGGGGTCCGTACTTTATATAGAACTTTGATTATGTGTAACCATTTTGCTGTGTTCAACGCATTCTTGACATCCAGGGTAATCAGCGCGCAGTACTTTTTTGTGCCACCATTCCATCTTTTGCCACTTACTGCACATTTCGCAGTATCGACGACTTCTCTTTGTACGTCAATTGTGGATCTCTGTTTTATGAACCGTATTGTCTCTCTGATAATCCGTCGGTTTTCTGGATTGCTAACTCCAAGCGGTTTTTTATTATAATATATTTTCGTATACTATGTCTTTGGCCGGCCATCATACTCTCCAACTCTTTATTTTCCCAGTTTGCTCAAAATGCTAGCCGTTTCTCCGTTTTGCGATTCCTCGGGTTTAGCGCCTTTGCTTACCTGATCGCCAGTATCGCATTGCTTATTTGGTCCAGCAGCGGTGGACTCCGCATTTGTTCCATTCGGCGGCGTTCTTATTATTTTGGAAATCCTTCGAAAAGGATTATCCGGTGTTCGCCCAATACTAGTTTCAGAGGCCATACCTCCGAAAAACATAGTCTGATAACACCCGTCGCTGTGTATGTTCAGTCCCTAGCTTTACTGCTTAACTTAAAAACAAAATGGTTGGCAATGCACAAACCTAAAGGAAAAACGAAAACACGAGGAGGGGAACAACTGATCTATCACAACGGCAGAATAAAGGAAAAATACAACTAACTGCACGCTGTTATAAAGGGAAAAAAATTATATTTATGTCGCAAATTGGTGCGGAAAAACACAAAAGCTATGTGCGAATGATTATACATATATAATTATAAATCAAACTGTACTGTACTGGTGAATCCTCCCGGAACGTCTCACACAAAAACTAAGAAATTTCGGGAACACAATAAAAAAAACGTCTACTTCACATATCTAACTCAATATATGTATATATAGTATCTGATACCAATTAAAGTGTTTGTGCTTGTGCAGAGATATTGGATACTACGCCGCACTCGGAACCAAAACAGCGAAAAATTTCTGAAATAATTAACATATTACCAACCGCTGGGACGACAGCGTCAAGTGAGTAATAAGAAGACTGCATGTATTGAATCGTCTCCTAGTACATGTACACCATCAGTACTGCAAAATAAATCGGATCAGTTGCCTGCGCTGATCCAACCTAATGTTAAAGACTTTTTTGAGCAGGTCAAAAGTATTTCTTACCAAGATGACCCTAAATCAAGGAAAATTACTGAAGCAATTGTGAAATATATTATAATGGACAACAAGCCATTATCCACTGTAGAAGGAAAAGGTTTTCTGCAGATGATGAAAGAACTGGTTACGCTTTTTAAAGTCCCAAGTAGAGAAACAATTAAATTACGAGTGGATGAAAAATATGAAGCGCTGTCTTCAATTTTCAAAGAGTATATTCGTAAGTGCGACAGTTATTGCCTAACGTATGACATATAGACGGAGACAATGAAAAATCAGTCGTTCCTTGGGGTAACAATTCATTTTTTGGACAATTTACGTTTGTTGAGTGGGACGTTAGGAGTAATCGAACTGCACGAAAGTCATACAGCAGCTTATTTAGAAGAAACTATGATTACACTTTTCAACGAGTGGAACGTTTGCATAAATAAAGTTTCTGCTTGTGTAACTGATAATGATTCAACCATGATGAAATTAAATAGAAGCTTGTTTGGTGAAAAAATAATACCCTTCCAAATTTCATAAAGGATGCAAATAATGGCGTTAGTACTTCGGAATCTTCGGATGAGTGTGCAACAGAAAACCCGTTTCATATTTGGAGCCATCATAAACAGTTGGCCCATTAAAATATGAAATGTAAGTTTTCCAATTTATCTGCTATAACAACAACGGAATTTGAAGTGCAAATGTATCTTGGATTAGCTGTTGCTCCTATCAATCAGAATCCAACAGAAATGTGGGATGATATGAAAAATGTATTTCCTGAATTGTATAAACAAGCTTCCAAATATTTATCCATTGTGGCCACTTCAGTCCCTAGTGAGCGACTGTTTTCTAAAGCTGGAGCAACAATGACACAGCAAAGAAATCGCTTGACAGGGAAAAACCTTTCCAAATTGTTATTTTTAAATTCCGTTTTAAATAAATAATTTGTTGTTTGTTCAAAAACTATTTATATCTTTTATTTATTGAGAAAAGGTTTTAATAGGTAGCTAAAATATATATCAGTTAAAGGCGTACTACTGTATTTCACTTATTTATGGTTCTGAAATAAGCTTTTTTTTCGATACATCGATGTTTTTATGGCCGATGTTTTTGATTTCGATGTTGTTTGATGAAACATCGATACAGCGAACCAAAGAAGTTTCATTTCACGATGTTTGCATCCCTAGCAGTAAGTAACATACAACGGCGCTTAGGTCTCAAGTTAACTCTTACGACCTCCACCTGCCAACAAGAATGATTATTGAAACGCAACTTTATAGTATTAAAACAGAGAATCTTTTATTAAAAATAAAACTAAAATAATCGATCCTTATATAAAAACTAATGTGAAGGATGAATATGATGCTGTTTAATAAGTTTGTTAATATCAGGTTCCAATTTACTCAAGAACAGTCGCAAGTCGCCACGTTCGGTAACAAGCAAACGATTTCGATTTTTAGTAAGCAGTGTTGTCACAGCACTAAATCCACGTTCACACAAATATGACGATGGGAAAGCTATCAAGAATGGTTGAACGATTGACCACAATCCAGGGTACAATTGAGAGATCGGTTTTTGTAGCCAAAATTCTTGGTAACCATTTTTGAACTTGATTTTTATTTCCTCGGTTGTTGTCAATTCTATAAGTTCTTCTTCCAGCTGAGGTGACATTGCTGTGTTGACAATTCCAAGTTCAAAATGTCCTGGTATCGTTCGGTGAAGTCAATGTGGAGGTTTTCCAAATGTTGGCAGTAGGGAAATAATTCGTCGATACTGCATGGTATTGATAAATTCGGAAAATTGTGAAACTCACGTCTGCCCAGATTCTTTTTGTGTAGAAGCAGTTTGGCTGCGAAAGCAGCAACGACGTTTTTTGTTTTAATTAAATTTAGTTTATCGCCTTGCAGTTGGAGATTCATGTCGTTAACAATTTATACAGGTCTGTCATGTAAGCTATATCATTCTTTGATGTTATGAGCTTGTCTTGCAATTCTGTATCTTTAGTTTTCAAGAACTCTATAACAGAGTCAAACGGGTTGTAAAATCGAGTCAGACAATTGCCTCTTGATAGCCAACGAACTTCAGTATGAAACAACAAACGGTTGAAATCCTCGTCATTAGTAACACAAAGCTGATGAAATAATCTATCATTCAAAGAGCTGTTGCGGATTTTATTGACTACTTTGATGACATATTGCATTGATTGAAATAGTTTTTCACTTAAGTTTCTAGCAACTAAATGTTGTCTATGAACAACGCAATGTACACCAAGGACATCTGTAATTTTATTTTTTAAGTGCGCCATTAAGCCTTTATGTCACTCTATCATAGCCGGAGCGCCATCCGTAACAATTGAAATAATATTTTTCAAAGGAATCTCTTTCTCATCGCAAAACTTTTCCAATATATTGAATATGGTCTCGCCTTTTGTATCGGTCTCTAAATTTCTAGCAAATAATAGTTTCTCAAATATTTTCTAATCTTTAATAAACCTCACGTAAGACAACAACAATGCTTCATTAGTTGGTAAAGTAGACTCATCGAGCTGAATTGAGAATTGGCTTGTCTTCAGGTGATCGCACAATGATTATTCAATGTTTTCAGCCATTTCATCAATTCGTCTTTGCACAGCATTATTACTCAAAGGCATTTTTCGGATAATATCACGGTAGTTATTATTTCATTTATTGCTGGCAATATCCGATGTTATGTAGTTTGCCTTTTTGAGCAATTAACAAAGAGATATTGTACGAAGCTCGAAGTCCGTCATCATCTTGCTTAGCAGCCGCTGAAAATAGGTTTGCTACACTTGGCTGAGTAATATGCTTCTTCTCTAGGTCTTGAAAATATACTACATTCTTGTCTCTCTTATCTGGATGCATTTTATTCAAATGATTTTGCAGTCTTGAATATAAAATAAATATTACATTGTTTATATAGGAAGGCTTAAGCAGCACGCACCGACAGGAATAAAACAAACATGCATAAACTCGTTTATCTCATTCGACGCTCAATCGTACACAACAATTCCGAACAAGTATTCAATGAACCAGCCGATTGATACAGGCACAATTTGAGTTATTTAACAAAAACTTGTTAAAACATGATAGATATCTACGAGTACTAATAACTATTAAAATGCGAAAGTGTAAAATAGGACAGATATATGAACTACGCGGAGAGAAATACCTATAGAACCGAGTTTGAGTTGATATTCACAAGTTGTTGTTGAGAGTCGAGAGCTCATGCAGTCGTTGTCTAAGAGGCCTCCTAGCTAAATAAAATTACAAATCACCCCCCAGGCCTCTACAAAACGCCCCCATTTTCTTTCTGGGTCTCTTACCGCCCCCCTTGACACCTGCAGCGCCCACAAGGGGGCGTTATCGCCCACTTTGGGTAAGACTGCGTTAAACAATTATCGTAACCTTTTCCGAAGTCGTATAAGAAGTTTAGCTTCAAAAATTTGTAGTTGTGTGTTGTGAAGAAAGTAAGTACAATTATTTTAAATACTGTATAGTTAATTTTTTTTCGCAAAAAAGCAATTTGGTTAAAGTCTCTCTAAAATCCTCAAATAAAATGGTGGAAAAGCAAGAAATTCCGGAAAAGTGTTTTGTTTTCCATTTCACAAATTAATTTTTTAAGTCACTTTGACAGAAGGTTTTCAGGAATATTTCATTTAGAAGTATTGATAAAACTACTAGGAATTTGTGTTCCAATTCAACTGCATACTTTGAATTACAACGAATATCTGAAATACTTGAATTTTAATGGTGTGAAAAAAATAGTTTTAGCTGCAATCGCTTCTCTGTTTCTTCGGTGAAGAAATTTAATTCGGAACATGAAACCAAACGCGAGAGTTGGCTGCAACACTCCAAATTTATCCTGTATGTAAATTTTTTGGTGGCTGATGCGATGGCGAAGTAAATGGCACAAATAATTGATCTTTCTCTTTAAATTCCAATTTTGGCAACGAGATATTGATAGATAATGGCTTGTCAAAACAGTCTTGCGGTATTTTCGGTCGTTGGCGCTGAAAGCGCGTAGTTCTAGTTTTATTCGTCGCATCGGGTCATGCTATACCTTTTTGGAAAGCTCATTTCACGCGCTAACACATGTTTGATTGATTGTCGTTTCTTTTAAGTCGTTCGTGAGTTATAGCGTCGCAAACATGGATCAAAATAAAGAGAAAATACGGCATATTTTACAGTACTACTACGATAGAGGCAAAAATGCATCTCAAGCCGCCAATAAAGTTTGTGCAGTTTAAGGACCCGATACAGTTTCCATTTCCACCGCACAGCGATGGTTTCAACGTTTTCGTTCTGGTGTAGAGGTGGTCGAAGATGCGCCACGCTCCGGAAGGCCTGTCGTCGAAAATTGCGATAAAATCGCTGAATTGCTCGAAAGAGACCGGCATAGTAGAAAAAAAAATAAATAAATAAAATTCAATAAAAACACGCAATACTTTTTTGACAACCTAATATTTAGATACTGTCTGCCCTTTGTGTAAGCAATTGATGCAAGGGCCTGCTTGCTTCACCCAATCAAAATGCATCTTAGCTGTAGAAATTAAAGCCAATTGTTCAGGCTATCCTCTACATTGCTACATTTGACATCGCGTTAATGCATGAATTTGCATTTTTCTTACCGAGTAGATTACAATCTCGCTGTGTTACCTTTGCGTTTTTCCCGTTTGAACAAGTTTTTAAATACTGACAAAGCCAAATCAACAACTTGAAGCAATCGTCCCACGATGGCATGTAATAAAACTCTTTCTTTTTATTGTATGCCGATTTTGAATCAGAACCAACCAATGAGGTTGACAAGCCTCTCAGCGCTGCAACAGTGTCAATAATATTAGTCAGACCTTTCATAATCAGAGTATTGAAAAGCGATATAATATGATCTTCAAAAATCAATACGTTATTGCCGTATCGTTCCTTGAGGCGCTGTATAACCTTCAGGTAATTGCCTTCGGTTACCTAAAAGAGTTCAATTACGCTAACTGCTGCTCCTAAAAGACAATTTAAAAACAAGTAAGGAAGACTAAGTTCGCGTGCAACCGAACATATTACACTCAGTTCTTTTTTTACGCGATTTTTGGCTCTGCCACTAATCGCGTAAAAAAAAAATCGCGTAAAAATGGTTAGTTTTCCAATATTAACTGACGAATTGGTTCCGAATATAAAAAATATCGCGTATAACAAATTATACGCGCAAAAAAATATTCAAAAACAATACAATAAGGTTCAAATTTCAGACTTATGATTTATTCATTCAACAAAATAAAAAATACAAAACAAAAACCATATATAAAAGAGAAGAAAATAGAAAATAGGTAGATTTATTGGAAAACCCGTTGAATGCTGGTTAATCCCTGTCATTATCCGTAATGGAAATTATTCTTAGCCGCTTATTTTGATGGCCGGCACTGATATCACTAGAATTTGTATCAGAATCAATAGTAAGAACTATGGATTGATGTTCTGATTGACTTAGCATCCCCGACTGAGTTTGCACCATAAATTCAGTTAATTTTGTTTGAATGCTTCTTTTTGGACCCAATAAATTCCGATGTAGTTCTTTATATCTTAACATGCAGAGTCTCAATTCTTTTTGAAAAATTCGTGCACGTTCGGCGTCAGTATCATTTGCTACAAAATAATTTTCCAATTGTGCTGCAAGTTTAAGACCAAGCAAAAAACGAAAAAAAAAACAATCGCGTTAAAGTGAGAAATTCGCGTAAAAAAAGGAATTTGCTCTGCAAAAATAACCGCGTTAAAGTGAAATAGCGTTAAAAGAGATCGCGTAAAAAAAGGACTGAGTGTATACTCTTGCAACTCACAACAATCAAAGCCAGGAAAATACTTTATGGTGTAAAACGTCAGCCTGAAGATCGAAATCCAAGCAATTTTATATATACATATTAGGGTGCTTCAAAAAAAAATTTTGAATTTTTTTTTCAACTCTTACCCCCTCAAATGTTAGTGATTGTCAAACAAAAAATCCTCCCTCAAGCCAGGCGCTGTAGCTTAACTCTAAGGGGTCGCTATTTTTGTTTTAGGTTCCCATACATTTTACATGGGAATTTTCGTTTTTTCATTCAAACTAAAATTTCACCCACTAATTTCCGTTTCTCAAAAATAACCATCACATATTCAGAAAGTTCGCTTTTCAAATTTTAAAAATTTCTGCGACAAAGTTTGATTATCTCAATTAGGCGATTAAACATAGTGATTTGAAATTTGGAATGTATTCAATAAAAATAAAAAAAAGTTTCTGAGAATAATAATTTTTCGCGGGAATTTCCAAAGTTTGAAAAATGAACTTTCTGAATATGAGATGGTTATTTTTGTGAAACGAAAATTAGTTGGTGAAATATTAGTTTGAATGAAAAAAGGAAAATTCTCTTGTAAAATGTATGGAAACCTAAAAAAAAAAAATAGCGACCCCTTAAAGTTAAGCTACAGCGCCTGGCTTGAGGGAGGATTTTTTGTTTGTCAATCACTAACATTTGAAGGGGTAAGAGTTGAAAAAAATTAAAAAAACTTTTTTGAAGCACCCTAATATCTGGTCACATACTAAAAATCTAATCATATAGAGTTAAGTCAGTCGGATGTTAAAAAATCCTGATATTAGTTGTATAGGCGGTAAGTTAAGTTTTCGATTAAATTTATCTATTTTAGGCAAAAAATGCTTACACTGTTATGAATTAAGCATGCTTTCTTATTTTCATTGAGATAACTTAAATATTGGCCGATATATACAGTATAAAGTCAAGTACTGAACACAATGAGCGCGACAGACTGCAGCAGCACGACAGTGAACTGAAAATGGCGTCGTGAATCCTACTACATGAACATTTGTAAGAAGGCAGCAACATAACAATGGCCGGCATGTACACAAGACAACACAGCTGTCCATTTTGCATGTACACAATGTCGTTGTGGCCATACTAATACCTTTCACTTCAATGAAATTTTAATATTTTGTTCAAAGTGAAATTTTTTATGCAAAAAATAATTAAATAAGAAAATATTTTTGTTTTAAATTATCAATTGTTGTTACAAATGATATAATAGAGCTATTTTATGCTTTTTTTTGTAAATTAACGTCAGGTTTGTTAGAGCTTTGAATAATTTTACATTTTACATATTAGTTGCATCACCACTCTACCTCATCTCTCTACTGTCAACTCTACTGTCAACTCTACTGTCGTCCTACTGCCGTTGACAAATATTAAGATATATTCAGCACTTCTCCTAGAAGTTCGAAATATTAGGTACTCTGCCGATCAGCTGAATAGCTCACCTAAATTCGCTTGCATTTTCATGATTTTTTCATTACATATTGATCATACGCATGTTTTTTTAAGAACGTTTCAACTTTATATTTGTGTCAATCAGTGTGCGCTAGTAAAGAACCGTTTGCTAAGTACCGTTACTTTGCATATTCTGTTTTGCTATTTCTTTCGCTAATTTCTGTGCAATTTTTTGGTTGAACCGAATAGGTTCAGCTGAAAGATTTTTAGTTTGCGATTAAACTTGGCGGTGTGGCGACACATTTTTGATACACATTTTTAATTTTATATATTTTCTTTAAATTAAATGAAAAATGGGACGCAGAGAACAATGATCCGAGTATGAAGGAGGCCAAATCGAAGCCTATCCTAGCCAAATGGACTTACCAGCACGATAACTCTCCTATTCATACAGCTAGTGTGGTAAAAGAGTGGATTAAGGCTCAAAATGTAGACTTGTTCGAATGGCACCCATATTCACCTGACCTTAATATAGCGGAAAAAGTATGGGGGTTGCTATCGCGCAAGATATATGAAGGAGGCAGAGAATTTGATTGCAAAACAACTTTAGTTGCGGCAATTAAAACGGCCTGGACAACAATTTCGCTGCAAATACTGCAAAATTTGTATAGCTCGCTCCCTGTTCGTTTATATGAAGTTATATCGAAAAACGGCGGATTCACTCATTACTAAATTTATTAAAAATTACTTTAGAAATGTACTTAAGGATAAGCTAAGTGCCAAAAATATGAAAATTATCTTAAGGTTATATACCTTCTTTGTCGAAGAAAAAAAGGAAATTTTGGATTTTTTTTTTAGGTATGTAGCAATTATTTCATTACACGAATGTTTTTATTTTTTGATAGTACACTTTACTAACAATGTTTGTGCGAAATTTCGTGGAAAATATTTGGTACCTAGGGGCTTGAATAATTTTTGTTGGATTTGAACAATTTGCGAACATAAGGTTACATACAGTAAAGACATTATTCGTGCAAAGTTTAATCCCATTATTATAATTGTTTTTTGATTTGTGTACTGAAAGCGTGGTTGTTGTTCTATTTCGCTGATTTTCACAACGTAACGTAAAAATATGAAAAAATACCGGACACTAAATTTTGTCGAAATCGATCAGTCGGGTCTCGAGATATGGAATTGCACCAAAAAGTAGGCGGTGCCACTCCCATCATCCAATTTTTACCCTAGTCCCTATAAAGCCTTGCCATACTATCCCAGGGGCGTCTCTGGCGCAATTAGTTTTTGATTTATCGAGCTTTTAGTAGTTCTGAACAATACCATTATACGGAGAATGAGCGGGGTTTTTATCCCATATCATCCATTTTCGCACTATAGGTAGGAGTTCTTATAATATTTGTGCTGAGTGAATTTGGTGGTTGTACCTTTAGTGGTTTAAGAGATATTAAACTTATAAGAGAGCAGGGCCACGCCCACTTTAAAAAAAAATTTTTCCGGCAGGTGCCCCTGGCTACTGCGATTCCCTGTGCCAAATATGAGTTTTACATCTCAAATTAGTGCTTAGTTATGGCACTTTATAGGTTTTCGGTTAATGGCGATTTGTGGGTGTAGCAGTAGTCCGATTACGCCCATCCACGAGCTCGAACTTTTTTTGTACTAAAAAGCTTGTGTACCAAGTTGCATCAACATATCTCAATTTTTACTCAAGTTACAGCTTGCACGGACAGACGGACAGACAGTCAACGCGATTTCAACTTTTCTCGTCAACCTGAACGTTCATATACATATATAAACAACCCTATACTCGTACCTATCTCGCTTAGTTTTAGATGATACGTACAGCCGTTAGATGAACAAAACTATAATACTCTGTAGCAACTGGTTACAAGAGTATAATAACTAAATTTGTCAACCATTAGCATAGTTCGATCACCATGCAGCATATTACAGAAGGTGCAGAAAAAAGTTTATATAAGTATTCCGCATATTTGCCGTCATATTTAGGCAATTTCATTGATGGCAAGCGGTTATGGTAACTGCTAGTATTTCCAAAAGTCGTTGCGTGGAAAGTGCTAGCGTTGAACTCAGAATCGCGGTTTCTGGGGTTGATTAACGAAAATGAAATAGCGAGGACAAAGGCGATTGTTCCTCATGTTAGGCACATTTACTGTTATTAGGTATTTGAAGGCACAAAAAGTATATACATATATACAGGGTCCGGCACTCGAAGTGCCATAAAAACCATAAATTCGGTTTGGAAAATTATTTATATTTATTTTAAAGTATAAAATGTGTGAATATAATCAAAAATTCAGGACCTTAACTATGGCCTTGAGACGGTCAAAAAACGAATGGCAACGCCAGTAGAAGGCGAACCCGATTCCTCAGCCCCTTCAACATCGCGTAAAAGGTTCTATCGAGCGTATTGTGTGAAAGATTAAAGAGAAAAAGAAAATAAAAAAAATATATCTTCAAATAGCCTAGTTATCGCTTTGAAAAAGAGTAGAAAATATTTAAAATTATCAGAACGTAAGAAGACGAGAGTAACCCAAAATTTTGGCTTCGTTTTGCTTTACTACGCCTCGATATAAACGTATTATGTAACTCATTTTTCATATTCGTCAGTTAAAAAAATTAATATTTTAAATAAAGATTCAACTGTTCTAACCCCAAAATATAGGGTGAAAACCCCGAAGTTGATAAAACAGCACGTGACGTGAGAGTACCTAGAAGAAGCATTTCACCAAAATTCACCAAAGCTTAAATTGATTGGACCAATGTGAAAAAAATTAATGACACTTATTATTGCAAGATACGATGACAGTAACAATAGATCGGACACCGACATTTCACAGAAATCTTGCTACGAATTGTCAGATAATGTCATTTAGACCGGTGGTACTATAATCTGCTCCAAGGCAATATCATAACGTTCTAAGTTGTAGTATTGGGATGGAGATACAAAACACGCTTAGTATTATTGAATACAAAATATTAGCACAGACACCTATTTATTGACAATCAAGGAAGATGCTTTAATTTTGTTCCTTGAATTTTTACTATCATGACCTATTTTAAGTGAAACTTTCAGGAACTTTAGGAAAATAATAACAATTATCATAGTAGGGAAATATAAAATGTAATAATATATGCAAGAAGTTATTGTTGACTTCTTTATTTTAGGAAAAAACGCAACATTAAAAAAGTAAGGAAGGGCTAAGTTCGGGTGTCACCGAACATTTTATACTCTCGCATGATAAAGTGATAATCGAGATTTCATTATACGTCATTTACATATTTTTCAAATACCGTATTTTTGTAAAGTTTTATTCCGCTATCATCATTGGTTCCTAATGTACTATATATTATACAGAAAAGGCATCAGATGGAATTCAAAATAACGTTATATTGGAAGAAGGCGTGGTTGTGAACCGATTTCACCCTTATTTCGTACATGTCATCAGGGTGTTAAGAAAATATTATATACCGAATTTCATTGAAATCGGTCTAGGAGTTCCTGAGATATGGTTTTTGGTCCATAAGTGGGCGAGGCCACGCCCATTTTCAATTTTTCAAAAAAGCCTGGGTGCAGCTTCCTTCTGCAATTTCTTTCGTAAAATTTAGTGTTTCTGACGTTTTTTGTTAGTTCGTTAACGCACTTTTAGTGATTTTCAACATAACTTTTGTATGGGAGGTGGGCGTGGTTAATATCCGATTTCTTCCATTTTTGAACTGTATATGGAAATGCCTGAAGAAAACGACTCTGTAGAGTTTGGTTGGCATAGCTATAATAATTTCCGAGATACGTACAAAAAACTTAGTAGGGGGCGGGACCACGCCCACTTTTCCAAAAAAATTACGTCCAAATATGCCCCTCCCTAATGCGATCCCTTGTGCCAAATTTCACTTTAATATCTTTATTTATGGCTTAGTTATGACACTTTATAGGATTTCGGTTTCCGCCATTTTGTGGGCGTGGCAGTGGGCCGAGTTTGCGCATCTTCGAACTTAACCTTCTTATGGAGCCAAGGAATACGTGTACCAAGTTTCATCATGATACCTCAATTTTTACTCAAGTTACAGCTTGCACGGACGGACAGACAGACGGACGGACGGACAGACAGACATCCGGATTTCGACTCTACTCGTCACCCTGATCACTTTGGTATATATACCCCTATATCTGACTCTTTTAGTTTTAGGACTTACAAACAACCGTTATGGGAACAAAACTATAATACTCTCCTTAGCAACATTGTTGCGAGAGTATAAAAACTAATGTGAAGGATGCATCTGATGCTGTTTAATAAGTTTGTTAATATCAGGTTCCAATTTACTCAAGAACAGTCGCAAGTCGCCAGGTTCGGTAACAAGCAAACGATTTCGATTTTTAGTAAGCAGTGTTGTCACAGCACTAAATCCACGTTCACACAAATATGACGATGGGAAAGCTATCAAGAATGGTTGAACGATTGACCACAATGCAGGGTACAATTGCGAGATCGGTTTTTGTAGCCAAAATTCTTGGTAACCATTTTTGAACTTGATTTTTATTTCCTCGGTTGTTGTCAATTCTATAAGTTCTTCTTCCAGCTGAGGTGACATTGCTGTGTTGACAATTCCAAGTTCAAAATGTCCTGGTATCGTTCGGTGAAGTCAATGTGGAGGTTTTCCAAATGTTGGCAGTAGGGAAATAATTCGTCGATACTGCATGGTATTGATAAATTCGGAAAATTGTGAAACTCACGTCTGCCCAGATTCTTTTTGTGTAGAAGCAGTTTGGCTGCGAAAGCAGCAACGACGTTTTTTGTTTTAATTAAATTTAGTTTATCGCCTTGCAGTTGGAGATTCATGTCGTTGAACAATTTATACAGGTCTGTCATGTAAGCTATATCATTCTTTGATGTTATGAGCTTGTCTTGCAATTCTGTATCTTTAGTTTCCAAGAACTCTACAATAGAGTCAAACAGGTTGTAGAATCGAGTCAGACAATTGCCTCTTGATAGCCAACGAACTTCAGTATGAAACAACAAACGGTTGAAATCCTCGTCATTAGTAACACAAAGCTGATGAAATAATCTATCATTCAAAGAGCTGTTGCGGATTTTATTGACTACTTTGATGACATATTGCATTGATTGAAATAGTTTTTCACTTCAGTTTCTAGCAACTAAATGTTGTCTATGAATAACGCAATGTACACCAAGGACTTCTGGAATTTTATTTTTTAAGTGCGCCATTAAGCCTTTATGTCACTCTATCATAGCCGGAGCGCCATCCGTAACAATTGAAATAATATTTTTCAAAGGAATCTCTTTCTCATCGCAAAACTTTTCCAATATATTGAATATGGTCTCGCCTTTTGTATCGGTCTCTAAATTTCTAGCAAATAATAGTTTCTCAAATATTTTCTAATCTTTAATAAACCTCACGTAAGACAACAACAATGCTTCATTAGTTGGTAAAGTAGACTCATCGAGCTGAATTGAGAATTGGCTTGTCTTCAGGTGATCGCACAATGATTATTCAATGTTTTCAGCCATTTCATCAATTCGTCTTTGCACAGCATTATTACTCAAAGGCATTTTTCGGATAATATCACGGTAGTTATTATTTCATTTATTGCTGGCAATATCCGATGTTATGTAGTTTGCCTTTTTGAGCAATTAACAAAGAGATATTGTACGAAGCTCGAAGTCCGTCATCATCTTGCTTAGCAGCCGCTGAAAATAGGTTTGCTACACTTGGCTGAGTATTATACTTCTTCTCTAGGTCTTGAAAATATACTACATTCTTGTCTCTCTTATCTGGATGCATTTTATTCAAATGATTTTGCAGTCTTGAAGACTTCATTGCTTCATTCGAAAATGTTTTTAGACATAGAAGACACAAAGGCGAGGATGAGTTTGTGGAATTTTCAATGAATCCGAATTTAATGTATTCCGCACAGTATTGCCGTCTCTTCTTTTTTACTTCGGACAGTGTTTTGCTTTGAGAAATACGTTTAACTTTGCGAGTAGTGTAAAGGAGGCGTAAGTAGAGCTCATCTATTGCGCGCAAAACCACAAATGAATATAAAATAAATATTACATTGTTTATATAGGAAGGCTTAAGCAGCACGCACCGACAGGAATAAAACAAACATGCATAAACTCGTTTATCTCATTCGACGCTCAATCGTACACAACAATTCCGAACAAGTATTCAATGAACCAGCCGATTGATACAGGAATGCACAATTTGAGTTATTTAACAAAAACTTGTTAAAACATGATAGATATCTACGAGTACTAATAACTATTAAAATGCGAAAGTGTAAAATAGGACAGATATATGAACTACGCGGAGAGAAATACCTATAGAACCGAGTTTGAGTTGATATTATTGAGAGTCGAGAGCTCATGTAGTCGTTGTTTAAGAGGCCTCCTAGCTAAATAAAATTACAAATAATCCCCCAGGCCTCTACACAACGCCCCCATTTTCTTTCTGGGTCTCTTACCGCCCCCCTTGACACCTGCAGCGCCCGCAAGGGGGCGTTATCGCCCACTTTGGGAAATACTGGTCTAGACCTGATCTAGGTTTACGGCCAGATGCAGCCAGTGGAGCATCTGTAGATGGTCCTCTCTGCACCATGGGCCTGTCGGCCCTACAATATTCTTCGAAAGATATTTTGATGTTATAACAAACAATGTCCGAACTTCCACCAAATTTGGTGACAGGAGTATGTTATGCACAGAAATATGTTTGGTATGAATCCAATGTAGACCAAATTGCACACTTTTCGCTTCAGTTTTAATGTTAATAATTAAACTTTATAAGAAATTCAGTCGACGCTGACTTAACACTAGACAAATATGTATATGAATATATATTCAAAATAATAAATGATAGCTGAACCGTTTTTAAATACCTGTAAAAAATCAACAACCTGGTAAATAATTTGGGTTTAAATCAAGGTTTGAATTTGCACACGCATACTCTGCACGCAAATATGCTTGAAATAATTTTTTTTTTTATCCAATTTTCCAGAAGTGTTTTTTTTTGTTTTTTATTTTCGAAATTGGCTTGAGACATTGCTGGGTAAATATGTGCAACAATAGTCAACCAACAGAATATACCAGCAAAAATTTAAATACGTATTTATTTCATAAAATGAATTAGTAGTATAAAGAGAGGATGGAGTCATGTGTAGTAAGTAGGCAAAGTCCTCTGATCACCATTCACTTGGGAGTGGCCAGAAACGGTTCTTTTACATATGGCTCAAGCAGCTCACAACTTCCGTTCTTTGGCCAAGTATCCTCTGGGTAGCCAAGGAACATCCGGTTGAGGGCGATCAACAGTGAGAAGGCGAACCATTCTTCCTAAGGATTTTGCTCTGGGTTTGGGACCCGACACGTAAAAAACGCCCCCAATGAAAACTTATCTACAGGCTCGAATGAGACTTTGACAGCACGAAAAAGATTTGTCTTCATGTCGCGATGTCTGAATTTGGTATCCCCGCAGAACTAATACGGCTTTGTAAACTGACGTTGAGCAACTCCAAAAGCTCCGTCAGGATCGGGAAGGACCTCTCCGAGCCGTTCGATACTAAATGAGGTTTCAGACAAGGCGAGTCCCTTTCGTTTGGCTTCTTCAACCTACTTTTGGAGAAAATAATTCGAGCTGCAGAACTAAACAGAGAAGGTACCATATTCTATAAGACTGCACAGCTGCTGGCGTACGTCGATTATTGATATCATTGGCCTTAACCATCGCCCCGTTTGTACTGCTTTCTCCAGAATAAATAAGGAAGCGAAGCAAATGAGACTGGTGGTGAACAAGTGCAAGACGAAATATCTCCTGTCATCAAACGAAAAGTCGTTGCACTCGCGACTTGGCTCTCGCGTCACTGTTGACAGTCATAACATTGAACTCGGAGATAATTTCGTCTATCTTAAAACCAGTATCAACACCACTAACAATGTCAGTCTGGAAATCCAACGCAGAATATCTCTTGCCAACAGGTGCTACTTCGGATGACATTACGTAGCCTCGAAAGTATTCGAGGCAGTGCCTGCCGGGGGAAGTATAGGAAGAGGAAGACCTACACTCCGTTGGAAAGACCAGGTGGAGAAGGCTTGGAGTCTGCAAGTAGCGATACATTGCAAAAAATAAGAAACGACTGGCGCGTTGTTGTTAACTCGCCTATAACCGCGAAAGCTATAACCGCGAAAGCGAATTCTACGCCAATAAAGAAAAATAGATAATGTTAAATTTAACAAATACTCTTTATTGGATTCATTTAACACATATTTTATATGTATTGAATGTTTTAAATTTAGGTACCTCATATGATATTTATTTGGGGTACTTTCTTTGATGCAAAGTTTCTTTTGGTCATTAAATTTGAAATGCATAAAGGGTATTGTATATTTTAGCACTTTTATTAATATTAAATTCTTGTATGATTTGTAATCTTATATATAAAAATGAAACCGTTTTCGTTGTCACGGCATCACGCGTGAATGGCTGAACCGATTTGGCTGATTTTTTTTTGTTGTATTTGTTATTATTAGGAGAAGGTTCTTATGTAAGAAAAAATTACGAAAGTTGCCGGAAACCCCCTAAAAACAGCCCTTTTCTTTTTCCCATACAAACGTTTTATTTTGTATATACATACATACATACATATGTATGTACATATGTAAGTAAAAATGATTGTTTGTTTGTTTGTTAGTAACGCTAACGCACGAGAACGGCGGAACCAATCTTCATGAAATCAGAAGTTGTTCGCTGCCGGATCTGGAAAGGGTTAGATATAAAAAAATCATATACTTTTCATAAGGAAAAGTCGAAAATGTGGAAATTTCCAAAAAGTGACTTTTCATACAATCCTTTTTTGTTTTGTTTTTCAATATTTTGTTTTGTAAATTATTTCAATCTTTCAATTTCGGTCGCTTGCTTTTTTATTCCGGCTATTTAAAAGAAAAATTATTGAAAATTGTTCAGTGAAAACTTTATGGGTGTTTCAAACGAAGTGTTCAATTACACATTGAAATTTTTACGAGGCAACAAAGACATCGCGCTAATATCGGTCGGCTTTCTTTTTGCCATCAACGTATCAAAATGAACTACATGAGACTCCCAGGATGCGATGACATATGAGTGGAATTATGGATCGCTGTCAATCAGCAAGCGATCATCACGATAATACAGCAAGATTTTTCAAACAACAGCTACGATATTTGATGGACTTTATCTTAAAGCAACGTATGTATAATATATATATTGTATATACAAGTATGGTGCAGTCAGATGCTGGATGTACTCTGTTGAGTTGCAAAAACGAGGTTTGCCGCACGCACACATTCTTCTTTGAATGGTGGATGGTGGTTACACCAGATCAAATTGATGAAATCATTTCTGTGGAAATTCCTCATGCAGAGAAAGATCCATTATTCTACGAAGTGATGAAAACCAATATGGTGCATGGACCTTGCGGACACCACAATCCCACTTGCAATAAATGCACGAAACACTATCCACGTGCTTTTCTTTCGGAAACGCAAACTGGAAATGATGGATATCCACTCTATAGTCGTAGCTCATCAGACGACAATGGCATGACATTTACCATTCAACTTAGAGTAGTGAATATCGAAGTCGACAACATATGGATCGTACTATTGTCTAATTCACATTCAAAACTCATACCAATGTTTGATATTGTAGTTTGGTGAAATCGATTTTTCCGACTGTTGTGCGTTTCGCAGTTCATTTGGAGAATGGCTAAAGAGTGTTTTTCAACCCAGAGAATACAGTACAGCCAGCGGAAACACTTCCAACAACAAAATTTATCTCTAAACTCTATTTGGAAATGCCTTGATATTATGCATGGAATGCATCGCCGAAGAAATAGGTACGCAGAAAGCAATGCCAACCAATAGATTGACATCCAGGTGTGTTCTCAACTAATTCCTTAGGATGAATTTACATAATCCACCCGAAAAACTACGATTGCTAATACCTTCGGTTGCTATTAATAAATGTACGTTGTTCAGTTTGATTTGAGTCATTGCGCACACTTTTCGCGATGATCATTTCGACATATCAGCCTTCAAATACGCGTCAATTATGGAACACGAACAAAAGTACATTGCCGAAGACATTTTACATCGTATTCGTTAGGAATTGGAAATAGGCAAATTTCTGTTCCAGTGGTTTGATATCAATTCCACCTCCCTTTTGTCAATTCACTTCAACGAAATATGAACTCATCACGAATGTTTATGCCAAATTGGCCAAATTATCGTAACTACGATTGCATGGGTTTTCCCGAGTTCCCGAGTTCCCCATCTTCTCCGTACATTTACTCACCGGAATAGAAACAAAAAAATGTTGCTTATCAAACTGCGTGACATTGAAACAATTTAGAAAAATCGAAAATAAATGATTTTTAACACAACGTAAATTCAGTTTTTTTTTCATTTCAAAACACATAATTTCACGCAGGACAACGAGTGCGTTGTTACGGCATCACGCGTGAATGGCTGAACCGAATTGGCTGATTTTTTTTGTAGTTTTCTAATACTCTGTACAAGGTTCTTATGGAGAAAAATATTAAGAAAATCTCCCAGAAAGATTGAAAAATATACATTTCATTTTGCATATTTTAAAAAACGCGCGTAACAAATGTAAACGTAATTCAATTTAAATGTCAACGTCATTCAATTAAAAAAAAATTGTGATAATCTGTTTTCATGTAAATTTTATTAAGTTTTTGGTAAAGTTCGTTTTGTTTTAAAGACTAAGAAGTTTTTTGTTTGCTAATAAGTGCTTATTAATCACGGTAAGTTAAATTCACCTTACATATATCGAGTTTTGGTAACTTTTGCTGACTACACAATATTACAATTTGGTATACATGGTTAAACAGAAAAAATATGAGATCATTTTATTTTCAGTTGGATTTTCGTTTTTAACAATGACACCAACCAGACGTACAAACAAAGATCAAATGGATGAAATCATTTTTGCGGAAATTCCTGATGTAGAGAAAGATCCAGTATTAAACGAAGTGAGGAAAACCAATATGGTTCATGGACCTTGCGGACACCTCAATCCCACTTCGGTTTGTATGTCTAACAATAAATGCACGAAACACTATCCAATTGCTTTTCTTTCGGAATCGCAAACTGGAAATGATGGATATCCACTCTATCGTCGTAGCTCATCAGACGACCATACAACTTAGAGTAGTGAATATCGAAGTTGACAACATATGGATCGTACTATACTCTCCACTGTTGTCTAATTCACATTCAAAACTCATATCAATATTGGTCTTGAACGATACGGTCGATACGTGAATTGCAATAAAGCGCTTTGTAGGGTATTTACTTTTGCAATTCATGAACGTTTTTCGAATGTTGTGCGTCTCGCAGTTCATTTGGAGAATGGCTAAAGAGTGTTTTTCAACCCAGAGAATACAGTACAGCCAGCGGAAACACCTCCAACAACAAAATTTACATTGACGAGTTTTTTCTCAACTTGCGTCAGTGATTCGTTTGCGAGCACATTGCTCTATTCGGAAATGCCTTGATATTATACATGGATTGACATCCAGGTGTGTTCTCAACTAATTTCTTAGGACGAGTTTACATAATCCACCCGAAAAACGACGATTGCTAATATCTTCGGTTGCTATTGATATTTCCAACGTAAATTCAACTTTCTTTTCATTTCAAAACACATAATTTCACGCAGGTCAACGTATGCGGAGTCAGCTAGTTCAAATTAAAAAAGTTTAATTTCATTTTTAATAAATTGACAAATCCGCAAATTTCTTCCACTTTCGAAAATCTTTATGACTCATTTGCACACAGTAGCATCTGGATGGATTGGTGCAAGTATTGGCCCAAATGGCTCGATGTACCGAATCTACGGACATCATGGTAGACCCGGAAGAAAAAAAAACCATACATGCGCGATAGACTAAAGCTTTGTTGCGATTTTGGCCAGTAAAACTGTCGTAAAATTGGTTAGGATAGTGTTGATTCTTCTAATGATCCTATTTGGACACCCTAGATGGGCTCTAAGTAACCGGTTGACCGGATACCCGAACGGCATGTAAAAGCAGGTCAATTACGAAATAAGTTAAAACGAATGAACAGTTCCCGACGATGAGCGACAGGAGCGGAGGATGCGGTATAAAGCTGACTGATCCGCTGAAACTGAAGAAACAGGTATCTAAATCATAAAATAGAAAACAGGCACGAAGAACTCATAATGCAATATGGAGACGCCTGTTCACCTTGTTAGATACGGCTGTTAACATCTTCTAACCGGTACATAACATGGCGCACTGGGGGTTTTTGAAATCCTAATAATGACTTCTCTGTTGTTCAGGTGGATAATGTGATCTGAACTTGTTCTACCGAGGTGTCAGCCGTGATGTGTGTAAGTAATCAGCTCCCTCGGAATAAGGTCAAAAGGATAAAAAGAAAAGAATGGAAATCAGAGCAAGAAATAACAACAACAATAGAAGCAATATTTACGCCCCAATGAGAAACGAAACAAGAAGAGTTTCAGAGGCCGACTGGTCCCAAAGAACAGCGAATATAGATATATATTCCTTTAAGCGTGCCCCAAGAATATCCAAGAATATATATTTTAGTGTGTAGAAACCAACGTGGGCAAGGTCGTCGTCACTAGCGGTACAAAAAAGAGATAATGAGAAAAGAACATATTAAACATGCCCGCAACCTCGGTTATAAAGCCAAAAAGATCTCATGACGAAAAACAGGCCAACCACGAATTCTATTATAGAATAACAAAATCATGAATGAAGAGGCGCCAAAAGGACCAAAGGAGGATAGGTCCATCACTGAAACCACAGAAGTCTCCGGATCGGAAAACCACCAACCAGTTCGATAATATTATGATACATAATATCAGTACCTAATTTTCTCATTAGCCATGTAGGCTATGTTTGTCTATGTTTATGTGTTGGTTTATAAGTTATGGGTCGGCCACCGTACGATCGAAACACGCTATTTAAATAGCAAATAGCGTAGACACCGCTTACGCGATTATAGCCAAGTTAACAATTCAACTCGATTACTTTATTAAATAATTTCTTTTTTATTCAAAATTTTGCTTATTTAATATGAAGTCACATACATACATATATACGAATTCTTACTTATTTCTATATTCTCAGTTATGATAACGTAAAATAATATTCATTGCAAACCTCAGTTTGGTCAAGAAATGGCTTACATTACAGCAGCAGAGCTCCCGCTCTGGTTTAGTGCCGACGAAATGTGTTGTTGTTGTAATTTTTGGAAATTAACTTTATTGAACAACAATGATATTGTTTATTTGCAGAATATTGCCTTATTAAGCGTCAGCGTCTCGCTGATTGTTAATTATTGACTACCGAAAGCTGTGGATAATCTATTATTGGTAGGATAAAGAATGAATGAGTTTAAGTATGATATACAACTAGTACAAAGCTGACGATAGTGTTACTGCAGCAAGAATTACTACGAAGCTTGAGCTAATTGAAATAATGTTTTTTGATGTTATTCGTTCTAGTTCATTTCCATTATTTAAATGTAGTTTATGTAAATAGTTTAAGTCTAAATTAATTTTAATTTTCTGTTAGGTTATTCTGAAGTCTTGCATATAGTAGTATCATCTGCTTCAATGAATTTTCCAAGTAAGCCAAGTATTTTCTGATAACCATTTCCAAGCCGATCCTATCCAGTTGACTGATCTCTTTTGATGGTTGTGTGTTTTGTTTGCAGTTGGCTTAATAACCTACATATCTCGGAAAGTTAATGTTTTAATTGTGGAAATAAAACACTTGTTTTACTAATTTCGTGGTATATGGTAAGTCTGACGTCGTTGATAATTTTTTCGTAATCATCCAAGTCGATAGTGTGGATAATTTTATACGTCCCGTTTGTAATCTTTCCTAGTGCTTGTTACGAGCGGGCTGTCGTTCTCGTAGGTGTCTACCGCTGCAGTTGTCCAGTACAGTAAGAGTCTAAAGAATAAATTTTAGTCAGTTTTTTAAATGTGATTTATGAATATTTCTGTTATCTTTAGTAGTTATTGTGACGGTATTGTCTTTAGCGGTGGTTTCTTTCTTAAAATTTGTTTGGTTTTACCTTTAATTTGTTTGTTCTTTTTTTAAATAGTATCAACTGGTTCGTAATTCTTTATTTTTGATCTTATTTTTTTGGTTTCTAGCTATTTCATTTCGAAGGTCAGAATTAACTATTTCCCTGAAGTTTGTTAAATCGTGATAATTAATTCTCTGTGTTCTTCCAAAGAATACATCGGCTGGTTTCCTTTTTGTTAATGAGTGTATCGTGTTATTATATCTATCAACTGCAATGTTGACACTTTCTGTAATAGAGCAATCAGGATATTTCGTTTAGAGGCATCTGACTATTTCAATAATAGTGAAATGCTCACGTTCTATCGAACCATTGACTTCACTTTTCTGAGGTGGCGCTAGATAGATTTCAGTTCCCAACCATTTCAAATAGTTAAGAGTTATTGGGCTTATAAAGCTGTATTCATTGTCCATGACTAAAAACTTTTAAAAATTTTCACTGGATACTTCTATAATGTCTATATGCAGTATTTCTGTTGGGTACGAAGGTAAGTATGTGTGTTGCCTGCAACTTGGGTTTTTGTGGGTGCCGGTCGTACTTATTACATCCGCAAATTTCGCATGACATAGTATACATATTTATACTCTCGCAACAATGTTGCTAATGAGAGTATTATAGTTTTGTTCACATAACGGTTGTTTGTAAGTCCTAAAACTAAAAGAGTCAGATATAGGGTTATATATACCAAAGTGATCAGGGTGACGAGTAGAGTCGAAATCCGGATGTCTGTCTGTCCGTCCGTGCAAGCTGTAACTTGAGTAAAAATTGAGATATCATGATGAAACTTGGTACACGTATTCCTTGGCTCCATAAGAAGGTTAAGTTCGAAGATGGGCAAAATCGGCCCACTGCCACGCCCACAAAATGGCGGAAACCGAAAACTTATAAAGTGTCATAACTAAGCTATAAATAAAGATATTAAAGTGAAATTTGGCACAAAGGATCGCATTAAGGAGGGGCATATTTGGACGTAATTTTTTTGGAAAAGTGGGCGTGGCCCCGCCCCCTACTAAGTTTTTTGTACGTATCTCGGAAACTACTATAGCTATGCCAACCAAACTGTACAGAGTCGTTTTCTTCAGGCATTTTCATATACAGTTCAAAAATGGAAGAAATCGGATATTAACCACGCCCACCTCCCATGCAAAGGTTATGTTAAAAATCACTAAAAGTGCGTTAACGGACTAACAAAAAACGTCAGAAACACTAAATTTTACGGAAGAAATTGCAGAAAGAAGCTGCACCCAGGCTTTTTTTAAAAATTGAAAATGGGCGTGGCGCCGCCCACTTATGGACCAAGAACCATATCTCAGGAACTACTAGACCGATTTCAATGAAATTCGGTATACAATATTTTCTTAACACCCTGATGACATGTACGAAATAAGGGTGAAATCGGTTCACAACCACGCCTTCTTCCAATATAACGTTATTTTGAATTCCATCTGATGCCTTCTCTGTATAATATATAGTACATTAGGAACCAATGATGACAGCGGAATAAAACTTTACAAAAATACGGTATTTGAAAAATATGTAAATGACGTATAATGAAATCTCGATTATCACTTTATCATGCGAGAGTATAAAATGTTCGGTGACACCCGAACTTAGCCCTTCCTTACTTGTTTTTAATAAGTTTATTCATGTGTGAGAAGTAGTATTTTCCAATATCTAGCCTTTTTTCTTTACCATTGCGATGCGCTGTTTTGTGTTCTTGTTCAATTATTTTAAATTTAACATCTTCATCTGCGATATCGGTAACTACTTTCTGTGTTATCCTGATACGAAATTGTGAGAAATTTTCTTGATATACTTGCTGTAGTAATGAAATATATTTCTCTTGGATTTTAATTCCATTGATTATGTTTGGGTTTAGAACGCTTTTCAAGATTTTACTTAGGTTTTCCTTATCGTAAACTTCACATTTAATGTGCTGTCTGTGGAACTTTGAATACATTTAATGGAGCTACACAGGGAGGGATGAGCTTTGAGTTATCCTCTTCTGCGCTTTGTTCTGAATTTTCATCTGTGGATGTTATAGTATTAACCTCTATTGGTAACCGTGATAACGAATTATATAACATTTATAAATGAGTTAATAATTATATTCTTCTACATATCCTCACTTTCAACCTTTTTAACTTGACATTGTTAATACCGTTGCTTAATGCAAACGTCAGTGGCTTTAGCTCCATGCATCTATTTTGGAGTAGTTCTCCTCGGTTCAATTGAGTGATCTAGATATGTAAGTTATGGGTTTGTTTTGACCGATTATCCCTTTTGTAAGGACTGCTCCAATTGCAGTATTAGAAGCATCTGTCGTCAGAATAAAGGGTTTATTGTAGTCTAAAAATACCGGAATTTCAGTAGACGTAACCAAATATTTTATATCATTAAAAGATTTTAACCCTTCCTCTGTTAGTGAAATCCATATCCGTTTGGATTGACTTGCTTTTATCTGAGCATTTTCACCTCTAGTTAAGTTGGTAATTTTTGCAAAATATTTTATAAACCTGCGACAATACGGAGTTAATCCCAGGAAACCTTTAAATTTCTTAAGCTCACCACGTCTTCGTCGATTTCAAAGCTACCTTTGACAGCAAGAAAAGGAGCTGCTTTTATGCCGCGATGTTTGAATTTGGTATCCCCGCAAAACTAATACCACTGTGTAAACTGACGTTGAGCAACACCAAAAGCTCCGTCAGGATCGGGAAGGACCTCTCCGAGCCGTTCGATACCAAACGAGGTTTCAGACAAGGAGACTCTCTTTGGTGTGACTTCTTCAACATTCTTCTGGAGAAAATAATTCGAGCTGCAGAGCTAAACCGAAAAAGTATAATCTTCTATAAGAGTGTTCAGCTGCGTATGCTGATGATACTGATATCATTGGCCTTAACAACCGCGCCGTTAGTTTTGCTTTCTCCAGAATGGATAACGCAGCGATGCAAATGGGTCTGGTGTTGAACGTAGGTAAGATGAAATTTCTCCTGTCATCAAACAAACAGTCGTCGCACTCGGGACTAGGCACCCACGTCACCTTTGACAGTCTTAACGTCGAAGTTGTAGATAATTTCGTCTATCTTAGAACCAGCATCAACACCAACAATAACGTCTGCCTCGAAATCCAAAGCAGGATATCTCTAGCCAACAGGTGCTACTTCGGACTAAGTAGGCAATTGAGAAGAAAAGTCCTCTCTCGACGAACAAACACACATCTCTATGAGTCACTCATTATTCCCGTACTGCTGTATGGTGCAGAGTCATGGACGATGACAACATCGGATGAATCGACATTGCGAGTTTTTGAGTGAAAAGTTCTGCAAAAGATTTATGGGCCTTTGCGCGTTGGCCACGGCGAATATCGCAATCGATGGAACGATGAGCTGTATGAGATAAACGACGACATTGACATATGTAGTTCAGCAAATTAAAAGACAGCGGCTAAGCTGGCTAGGTCATGCCCAGCTCTGAAAATATTCGACGCAGCACCCGCCGGGGGAAGCAGAGGAAGAAGAAGGCCTCCACTCCATTGATAGGACCAGTTGGAGAAGGACCTGGCTTCATTTGCGTAAAAAAAAACAAAACTATTGACGCGCTGTTGTTAACTCGGCTATAACTTCATAAGTGGTTTCTTTGCCAGTAAAGAAGAAGACCCTTTTACACAGTACTCCCGATACAACCTTATTTCCGTTATACAGAAGGCTTTTCCCTTGTCAGTTGACGCAGATTGTGGGTTCACCTTTTTTATGGATTGGCGGAGCACACTTAAATTCCCCAGGTCGGACCTGCTTTCGTCTGACCATATTTTACAAAGAAGCTGATGCATGGCTCTTATCAGTTCTTCGTCGCCGTATTTGAATAGCATCGGTCTCCGCTGCTTTGTTTGTCTTCAGACGAATAGTTGTTATTCGAATTTCTTCATGGTCACCCAATACAACTTTCGCTCCATCGTTATCGATTTGGGAATTGGGTTCACCATCTCCTGGTGGTCTGCTTTCAATGCCATTCAGCAGGTTGGAGAAGTCTTCCACAATTTCAGTATGCTCTGGGCATCAGCTGCTAGATCACCTCTGGGGGTTCTACAAGAGTATACTCGGGTTTAGAATCCTTCAGTTAGAGCCGCATCTTTTCGTGGAATTTTCGAACATTATCTTGACGGCTTGCTTGTCAAGCTCATCCCACTCACACATTTCAACCTCTTTTTTGTTTTTGTCTGCAAATACGTCTTTCCTCTTTAACTCTCGGTATCTATCCCACATGGTGGGGTCGATTGTTACGTTGCGAGGTATACAGTCGTTTATCCTTGGAACTCCTCATTGCACCACCTGTTCTTTTGTTTTTTTTTTTCCAAAAACCAATGATTTCGTTTGAAAGCTTGAAATGCCGGCCAAAATACCCTTATACTCAGTTGCTAACATTCATTCTGCTATCTGTTGTGATTCCAGCTTTTCGACGTCGAACCTTTCTTTTGTTTATTAGCGTTTATATTTTGCTGCACAGAGGTGGGTGCGTATCTTTGCTGCAAACATATATTGGTCCGAGTCGATGTTAAGACCTCGGAGCGTGTGCACGTCTAAAGGGCTAGAGACGTGTCTTTCGTGTGTCACAACATGAACGATCTGGTTGATGGCTTTTCGATCCGGAGACACCACAGATTACCATATTTGGGCCATGGAGACCGGGTCTTCCAACCATTGTGCCAAAGATACCTTCTTTGCCCACACTGGCGTTAAAGTCGCAAAGCAAGATTTTAACATCGCGGTGGAGGCAGCTCTCATATATCCGCTCTAAACGGTCATAGAAGACATCGTTGGTCACATCGTGCTTTTCTTCCGTCGGGGTGTGGGAGCAATACAGCGCTATGTTGAAGAACTTCGCTTTGATGCGGATTGTGCCTAGACGTTCATTCACCGGGGTGAATGCCAAGCCGAACGGAATGAAGTATACTGAACTTAGTGTATAAATATGTGTTACAAATAATATGCTAAAAATTATACTATTTTATTTTGGAAGTATTTTCATAAATTAGAGATTATATAGTAACGTCCTTCCAATGCCACTTTGAGTGAAACAGCTGATCTCCAATTGAGTTTAAGTGTGACATATTTATACACTTTTTCTAATCGTGTGGAGAAATTCGGTACCGATTTGAAACTGAATGGGAGTGAAAAAACTTCATTTTCAGTTTATACATACATTTTCAATAGCGGCGAATTGAATTAATGCCAAATACGTATGGGTGGCGTCTGAACTCGAGCACTTGTAACACAAACAAAAAATATTAATATGGAAAAATAAATGAATTTCTCAAAATAAATAAAATATAATACCAATCAGCTGATGGATCAGGGGACCATCAGCCTGTAAGTAATGAATTAGTTAAATTACACTGTACACAATATACTACATTTTGCTTAAATCGGTTCAATGATTTAGGAGTTACCGAACAAACATTTTTATATGTGTTTGTATAGTATACACAGTATAGTTCACACATTTTCGGCATTAAAATATAGTACATATATCCATAATTATACTTTCTCTACATTTTTCTAAGACGTTTTGAATACATAAGATATAAGATCAAGCGGATTATATGTATACTAGGTCAATAAGGTTAGGAGAGTATTGGTTTTCAATATATTTCAATTTTATCAATTTTGGCATATTGTCTGATATACCTATACGATATAAAGTTAACAGGAATTAGCGAATATGTACTACTGTGAGCAAAAATAGGATTTTAAAATTCTTAATTTATTCTACAAAATCTCTGTCTCCCATCTCAAAGTAATCCCCCTTTGTCCTAATTCACTTGCGCCAACGTTTTTTTCAAATCCCGGAAAAAGTTGGTAAGATCAATTTCTAGAATAGCCTTCAACGCGCGTAGCGACTTATGTTTAATGCAGTACCATTTTCAAAAATGGTATTTAAAAACTCCTATTCTCAGACACAAATTCTTTTATTTTATTGACATGTTGGTCATCAGTTGATGTTGAAAGCCGTCCTTGATGGTGGTTCGTCGTCAACGCGTTCTTAGCACTTTTCGAATAATTTGTATCAAAAACTTGCTCGCGACAAACAATTAACATTCCGAACGTTTCGGCACCAGAAATTCTATTCCACACACAAAATTGAGAGACTGTCAATAGTTACGTGAGGGCCCAGTCGCGAATGCAATCACTGTTAGTAGAAATTTTGTCTTGTCCTCATTCTCAACCAGACTCATACGCTCTACTTCTTTACCTAGTCCGGAGAAAGCAGAACTAACGGCGCGGCTATTGATACCAATAATATCATTATGGTTGGCGTATGCCATTAGCTGTACACTCCTATATAAGATTGCAATAGATTAAATAAGTAGGGAGTCTATTTGTCTGAAACTTCGCTTGGTATCGAACGACTCGAAAAGGTTCTTCCCGATTTGAAGTCGATAAACCTCAACCCACTCGGAGTGGTTTCACCATGAAGATTGAAATTCCCAACTGTTGTTCCAAAGATGCCTTCACCCTGGCGTTAAAATCGGCATCGTGGCGGGAGTTTGCCATAAGTGCGGTCGAGGCTCTTATAAAAGGCATCATTGGACATATCGTTCTTTTCTGCCATCGGAGCGTGGGCGCAAATCAGTGTTATGGTGAAAATTTTTAATCTCATACGGATTGTGGCTAGACGCTCATCCACCGTAGTGAATGACAGGACTCAATGACTGAGTCTTTCTCCCATCACAAATCCCACACCGAATTTGACCGCTGTAGTAAATTTCACAAGGACCTACTCGTCTCTGTCCTTGTCTTGTCCATCGTATTTCTTGGACGGCGGTAATGTCAGCTTTCACTTTTACGAGGACATCAGCCAGCTGAGTATCGTCACCTTCCCAATTTAGGGACCGGACATTCCAAGGGATGCCCTTAAATCATAGTCCTTATTACGTTTGTATTGGTGGTAATGAAAAGTGGGGTCATTCATCCAATGCTGTTGTTTTCTTTTTCATTGGGAGTGGTTTCTACGTGGCGGGTCATAAACCGAGCGCAGAACCTCGCTAGGCAAGTAGTGTAAAGTTTTATATATACATACTTGTATATGAATAATTTCACTCATCGTAAAAATTGCCGAATGTACTTTAAAAAGGTAAGAGTATACTTAACACTAATTATTATTTTGATGTAACTTCTCGCATAGATGTCACTGACAGTCATACCAATCTAGACAAAAATATCTTTCGACAAAAGGGTTTTGGGCAATATTTAAATTAAAATGTCTTACTATTTTTTGCCACACTAGTACATTAGGTATATGGAGATCGAAAATTTGTTAGTACATAATTGTATACTGAAATATAATTATTTAGGAACCTAAAAATATTCTCAAATAAATATGCATTCATTTGCTTATCGAATTCTCATTATTATCGACGTAATTTACTTCCTCATGCTTTAAGCATATATTAAGAATCTGCCTGCAGGAAAGGAGACTTATAGAAGTATTTTATTAAGAACAGAACTAAAAATATTATATCAATAAATAAAAGTGTTTATGAGGACACCACACGCCTAAATACTTTCATATTTTTCATATTTCATTTAGTGAATTCTATGCTAAATTTTCACTGCACACATCAAATGACTAGTATTCGATTGCATATATGTGTCTTAACAATGTTAGCTGACCCCGCAGGCGTTGTCCTGCGTGAAATTATGTGTTTTGAAATGAAAAGAAAGTTTAGTAAATGTACAGAGAAGATGGTTTTCCAACTCGTGAACACGCCACGTATAAGTGGCCGTGTGAAAAACGTGGTATTTTCAGATTTATGCCACACACTTCTAGCGACTATCCTTGTGTCCTGTTGATTGTCATCGCAAATGCCATTTTCAATGGAAACTGAATACGTTCGAACAGAAATAGCAAATCGTTGGAACTCAAAGGAATTCGTAGAATCAAGCATTCTTCCCCTTGTATTTGATAGCTGCGGCACAATCAGTAGGATTCCACTACAAAATTTCGCCGCATGAAAATTGCGAAACACATGATGTCAGATCCGACTTTGAGACGCAAATAATGCGGCGGCATATCAAGCCTCTCCAAAGACTTTAGAAACTCCACTGCGCTTGTACTCAAGCAATCGTAGTTACGATAATTTGGCCAATGTTGGCATAAACATTCGTGATGAGTTCATATTTCGTTGAAGTGAATTAACAAAAGGCAGATGGAATTGATATCAAACCACTGGAAGTATCAACCGGAATTTGCTTATTTCCAATTCTTATCGAATACGATGTAAAATCAAATTGAACCACGTACATTTATCAATAGCATTAATTGAGAACACACCTGTCAATCTTGCTTTCTGCGTAACTATTTTATAGACGACGCATTCCAAGTATAATATCAAGGCATTTCCGAATAGAGCAATGTTCTCGCAAAGGGATCACTGACGCAAGTTGACAAAAAACTCGTCAAGGTCAATTTTGTTGCTGGTGGTGTTTCCACTGGCTGTAATGTATTCCCTGGGTTGATATGCACTCTTTGGCCATTCTCCAAATGAACTGCGAGACGCAAAACAGTCGGAAAACGTTCCTGAATTTCAAAAGTAAATATCCTATAAGGCGCTTTATTGCAGTTCACGTATCGACCCATTTGATACTTGCTGATCTCATCTCGCTAAGGCCAATGACCGCCATGTTCCTTTCTTTGGTGGCGTATTTGCAAACGTATTTGATCGATTTAACCAAACTCTAATATTCAACATTAACATGAGTTTTGAATGTGAATTAGAAAACAGTGGCGAATATGGTACGATCCATGTGTTGTCGACGTCGATATTCACTCCTCTACGCTGAATGCTTAATGTTCTGCCATTTTCGTCTGGTAAGCTACGCCGAAAGAATGGATATCCATCATTTCCAGTTTGCGTTTCCGAAAGAAAAGGACGTGGATAGTGTTTCGTGCATTTATTGTCAGACATACAAAACGAAGTGGAATTGTGGTGTCCGCAAGGTTCATGAACCATATTGGTTTTCATCACTTCGTATAATACTGGAAGTTTCTCAGCATCAGGAATTTCCGCAGAAATGATTTCATCAAGTTGATCCGGTGTAACCACCATCCACCATCCAAAGAAGAATGTGGGCATGCGACAAACTTTTTTGCAACTCAACGGAGTACATCCAGCATCTAACAGCATCATATATACCATACGTTGCTTTAAGATAAAGTCCATCAAACTTCGTAGCTGTTGAAAAGTCGTGCTGTGACATCGTGACGATCGCTTGCTGATTGACCGCGATCTATAATTCCATACGTATGTCATCGCCTCCTGGGAGTACTCGTTCATGTGTTTTGGACTGCCATACGGTGATGGCAAAAAGAACGCCGACCGATATTAGCGCGACCTCTTCGTAACAAATTTCAATCTGTAATTGATCACTTTGTGTGAAACACACATAAACTTTTCACTGAATAATTTTCAATAATTTCTCTTTTGAATAGCCAGAATAAAAAAGCAAGCGATCGAAATTGAACGATTCAAATAATTTACAAATCAAAATATTGAAAAATAAAACGAAAAGAATTTAAAAAAGGAATTTGTGTGGAAAAAAGTTACTTATTGGAATTATCCAATTTTCCAACTTTTCCTCGTGAAACGTACAAGGTTTTTTTATTTCTAAACCTTTCCCGATCCACAACGAACATTCTCTGAAAAGATTGGTGCAGCCGTTTCGAGCCTTAGCGTTACTAACAAACAAACATTGAAGAAAAAGGCTGTTTTTAGGGGCTTTTCGGCAATTATTTCATGTTTTCTCGCCGTAAAAACCATCTTTGAACTTCAACGAACATTTAAAAAAAGAATTGACCAAATTGATTCAGTCGTTGTTGAGTTATGAGCTTACCAACACATTTTGCAATTCATTTTTATATTATAGATTGAATTTTGAGCAATTACATATGTATTTGTTGTACACTCAATTTCCAGTACATCTAACATCTGACTAGTGCTTAATATATGGTATGCATATTATTATGTATATGGGTATATTTATATTATATACCTCCGTCAGCATAAGTCTCAAAACCGTAGCCATCTTGATAACCCATGTTCCACGTCCCTTCGTATCTAGCGGTAGAAACAGTACTTTCTCGGATACCATATCTTCCCTTATGTTCATCTTTTGACCATTCCCCTCGATATATTTGACGACCAATTTGTTCTACACCCAAACCATGCCGTCGTCCATTTTGCCATTGGCCTTCATAATGTGAACCGCTAAATTAGAATTAATTTATATAAAAATATATATATGTGCATAAAAAATAAATATGTAAATGAGTAGTTTTGTCTTATACTACATAACTAACTAAATTCAATACAAGAATGTCGTGTATTCCAATTGCAGGAAGTTTTGAGTGGTTACGTATCAAAATTTAAAGACACCTTCTTCATTTCTGAGTACTTATATGACCCTTTCTGTTAAGTATTATAACTCGCTTTAAAAATCCACATCAATATAATTTTTTTAACAAAATATAAATGTGATATCAATGGTCTATATTTATGTTTTATTATATTATCTTTGAACTAATATTTGGCTTACAACCTTTTCCGCTTCTTAGTTATTACAAAGAAAGTTTTTTGCATATTCATAATTTCACATCTTAAATATATAATGAAATAACTTGAATTGAATAAACCTAAATAACTTAATTCCATGTACTACTATATCTAACAACAATTTTAAAATCTTTTGTGTTAAAGCTTAGGTCTACGACCGAATTAATACTCATTGAGTTGAAACTAGTTGTAATGGTTTTTGCTCCTACTTCTCAGTATACATATATATTTATCGTCATTGGGAAGTTCGATAATATTTATTTTAGGTATATGGGACTGGTGGTAAACGAGGGCAAGGGCCTGTCAAAGCTGTCAATAGTCAACTAGTACTGGGTTCCAACCATTGCACAGTGCCACCCCCCGATGGTAACAAATTTTAATTAATTATATTAAAATAAAAAATTTGATAAACGAAAAAAGCATTTTTTTGAATATTATTCAACTTAATCAAAAATTGATTTTAATAAAATTTATTTACTTTTTCATGATAGTTTCTTTGACTGGTGATTAAAGGATCTAAGCTCAAAAGCAATCGGTTTAGCAAGTCCTGATTTGTAGCGATCCGTTAGTTCTTTCATGTATGATGGAGTCGATACATCTTAACGCCCTTATTGCTTGACTCAGCAGATTCTTATGAGAGCTCCACAATTGAAACTGGTGCATACTGAATAACATCAGAAGCGTGAATTAAAATTTTACGGACTGACGAAGGAAGATAATACCAGAAATATTTTGAAGTTAATTCCTTTGCAGGATCTAGCGCGAATCTAGTGCATTGAGGGTTTATTAAACTAATTCCTTTTGAAATTGAATTCGAACAGGACGGCAATAGTGGGTGAACGAAGGTCGGTCTGCAGTTTTTCCAAATTTGTTTGTGCATTTCATCACTTTGCGATTTTATTATCAGTTATACAGGGACATATGCCGTGACAAATAAATTATTGTCTTCCAAATTATTATTTTCAAATTTCGGCTTATATTCGCTCTGGCCAGAATTGCCATCAAAGCCACATATTCCTGTTGATAATAGGTAATTAGAGAACTCATTCCGTTCATTAATTTCATTTCTGACGCAATGTGGTCCAATAATTTTTTTATCTCAACTTCAACATCAGATTCTGAGACCTTTATTGGCTCAGGATAACTGTTTTCCTTTGAAACTTTTTAAAAGTTAATATCAAGTTTTTTGTTAACGAAGCTTCTAATAAGTAGATACTGAAGCTTTATTAAATTTGCTTCGGAGATAAGTGATATTACTTCACAAATTTTCCAAACACCAAAATTCAAAAATAAATTATTATATATAGGCGTGAAAGTTTACACCGATATGATGTGCCTAAATAAAAGTACGTATAAAACCAACATTTGATAAAAGGGATAAAATGAGAACCAAAGCTCAAATATGTACATATATGTATGAAGGATGAAAAAAAACATAAAAAACAATAAAATATGCACGAAAATATATGCACATACATACAAAAAATTAGATCGCATGCCTGGTAGAATAACATGAACAACAAAGAAAGTTGCAAGAAGTTGCAGCTGAAATCAAGAGCATAGACTTAGATAACATTAACTAATATAAACAAACTTGATTCATTTAAGGGCGAGACAGCGATCACAAATTTTTGTATACTTTAAATCGATGTATAAGGAAAAACATACCGCTCCAAAGGGCACTTATAAAACAATAAAATAATAAAACAACATATTATTACATAAAAGCTTCTTCGTTATATAACATATGCCTTTATTATCAATACTCATTGCGATTTATGGGGATTAAACACGATTTTATATCGTAATTTAATTTATTATAAGAGCTAATTTGTATGCTATTTTCACTGCACAGTCCGAGTGTTTCCATTGTCTCACTTCTCTTGCTTTTCGTAGCCCATACGAATGGGATAGACAAACAAGTAAGGAAGGGCTAAGTTCGGGTGTCACCGATCATTTTATACTCTCGCATGATAAAGTGATAATCGAGATTTACATTTACATATTTTTCAAATACCGTATTTTTGTAAAGTTTTATTCCGCTATCATCATTGGTTCCTAATATATATACTCGTATTATACAGAAAAGGCATCAGATGGAATTCAAAATAGCGTTATATTGGAAGAGGGCGTGGTTGTTAACCGATTTCACCCATATTTCGTACATGTCATCAGGGTGTTAAGAAAATATTACGTACCGAATTTCATTGAAATCGGTCTAGTAGTTCCTGAGATATGGTTTTTGGTCCATAAGTGGGCGAGGCCACGCCCATTTTCAATTTTTAAAAAAAGCCTGGGTGCGTCCTTCTGCAATTTCTTCCGTAAAATTTAGTGTTTCTGACGTTTTTTGTTAGTCGGTTAACGCACTTTTAGTGATTTTTAACATAACTTTTGTATGGGAGGTGGGCGTGGTTATTATCCGATTTCTTCCATTTTTGATCTGTATATGGAAATGCCTGAAGAAAACGACTCTGTAGAGTTTGGTTGACATAGCTATAGTAGTTTCCGAGATATGTACAAAAAACTTAGTAGGGGGCGGGGCCACGCCCACTTTTCCAAAAAATTGCGTTCAAATATGCCCCTCCCTAATGCGATCCTTTGTGCCAAATTTTACTTTAATATCTTTATTTATGGCTTAGTTATGACACTTTATAGGCTTTCGGTTTCCGCCATTTTGTGGGCGTGGCAGTGGGCTGATTTTGCCCATCTTCGAACTTAACCTTCTTATGGAGCCAAGGAATACGTGTATCAAGTTTCATCATGATATCTCAATTTTTACTCAAGTTACAGCTTGCACGGACGGACAGACGGACGGACGGACGGACAGACATCCGGATTTCGACTCTACTCGTCACCCTGATCACTTTGGTATATATACCCCTATATCTGACTCTTTTAGTTTTAGGACTTACAAACAACCGTTATGTGAACAAAACTATAATACTCTCCTTAGCAACTTTGTTGCGAGAGTATAGGTAATAGAATAATACTGAATATTCGATACTGCGATTGTAGCGCAGTCTGCCACATTACTTTTTCCAACGATAACTTCAGATCGCAGCGCCACAGAAATCGGATTGTGTCATTTCAGTATATAATTTGTATGGCCTTCTAAATAAGCCTTCTTTTCCGTTGTATTTTACCAGAAACGCGTAAATTATTTTGATGCTTACCCCGTTATTACAATAATATGCAGCAACAATAACGAAATAAAACTTCTGCTTTCCCATATTTCAACACTTATCTTTCCTATATTTTTTAAATATGTACGGATATTTAGTATAAAAGTACACTTGTCACAACACAACAGAACAGAACTTATTCGTTTCGCGCAGGAATAAAGGGATGTCCAACTTATTCCAGTGTGAGAGCGCTTCAAAATTAGCGTTTTTATAACATTTTCCATTATGGCCAGATTGAACAAAATAATAATTTTTGGGCATTTAAATTAAAACTCCCAACATTTAGTATGAATAAAAATGACTATATAGTGGTTATTTACTATATGGAGAAACTATTTAAATCTTATTGAAGTATGTTAGAATAACTGACTTTTGACCTCTCAATACCCTATAAAAGGATTTAAGCTTGTTAGCTCTCAATCATTAAATGTTTTTAATCATTTTCCATTGAAAATAATACTATGATGCTTCAAATTACAAAACCTTTCATCAAATGCCTTTAAATTTCACAAATTTATTTAATTTTCATTGCTTTACATTTTTTATACGTGGTCTTGAACGATGCAACAAATCCCTCCGTTTACATATTTTTTGGTAAGCTTTCAATCTGGTCGTCCCTCTTTTTCAATTGCTAAACGTCAAAACCTACTGAACTCGATTAGCTGTCAAAGTTCAGTAGGTTTTGACGTTTAGCAATTGTTCTCTCACTTCCAGTGAGAGAGGAGTTGGACATCTCTTTATCTCTGGTTTCGCGGCTCACGCTACAATGAAACTAAAATATTTTTCTACACCAGTGATTGGCATGCCGTTGCTTTTTTAAGTCACTTTGGCTCCCAACAACTCACTTACAGCAAACTCAGCGTTTTTAAGGACAATACCAAAAATGATCACAGCGGGCAAGCTAAGTTGCGCTGGAGCCGTATGGATAGCATTGGCTCGTACGAAAATAATGGTGCCCTGAGTTATTGCGCGATTTGTAGATATGTACATAAACTCGCCGTCTCGCTAGCTAACAAATTGGACAAATTCTGAATCTAAACCATCCTCGAATCTCCTTGAACACACACAAAAAATTTCATCAAAATCGGTCTAGTCGTTTAAGAGGAGTTTAGGGACATACACACGCACACAAGAAATAAAAGGTCTGTCGCAAAAGAAACAGGACTGTTAAAAAAAAAAACAAAAAATTAATATTTTTCAAAAGTTATATTTTTTTATTCAAAGTAGTTTCCTTGTGCTTCGATACAGCGTTTAGCCCGGTCAATTAGCATTTCAAATGAGTGTTTAAGGTAATTTTTCGGAATCTTGATAATATCGGTCGTCGCCTTTTAGATAGCTGAAATGTCCTGAAACCAGTGTCCTTTCATGGGCAAATGAAGTTTTCCAAATAGGCAAAAATCACAGGGTTCCAGATCAGGTGAGTAGGGTGAGTGATTAATGGTTAATATGGAGTTTTTTTTTTGTCAAAAAATCAGTGACAAGTGTCGACCGATGACACGGCGCATTATCGTGTAACAGGCTCTTTTTGCTCTTCAGTCAATTTGTACGGAACAAACTTGGAGCACACCTTCCGTAGACCCAATTTATATATCAAAATGCGATGAATGGAGTCTTTGGTGATATTTAACTCCATTTCCATGTAACGCAAAGAAGATTTCGGCTCTTTCTTAATAAATTCCTGCACTTTTTCAATATTGTTTTGGGTAATCACTGATTTTGGCCGGCCCGAATTCTGATCGTCACAGAGGTCCTCACGACCTTCTTGGAATCGCTTAAACCACTCATGCATTTTACTACGGGATAGGCACTGATCACCATACACGTTTTTCATCATTTGGAATGTTTCAGTAAACGTTTTCCTAAGTTTAAAACAAAATTTAAAAATGCTCTTTGTTCAAAATGCATTTTACGACCGATGACCAAAAGCTGCTGTCACTTTTTGATCGATAACATCGATTCTAGTTATCCAATTGTCTTAAAATTTTTACGAAATGTCAACAAGAGATCAAACTTTTTATTTCATATACCCACCAATAGGTTGCGCCACCAGACACAGTTATATTTAAAAAGTTCTGTTTCTTTTGCGACAGACCTTGTATATATATAAGATATCGTAAAGTATGGCTGACTTCCTAAACGTATTTTGCTTTGTATTCGAACAATGTAGCACATTCCCAAACGCAGTTGCACAAACTTTGACAATGTATCGTATTCATAATGGCAACCCTGCCCGATAAATGCGCAGAAAAAAGCAATCGGCGCATCACTAACATTTTTGTGCATTTGTTCAATACAATGGCGACCGAAGAAGAGAGGTAAGCAAATTTTTAAACTATTTACTTTTTTACAATATTACAAGTTGAAATCTCATTTTTATAGCAATAAAAAGTGGACGAGAGCAAAAGCCTTTTACTCTCAATAAGGTTGGATATGGAGCCAGATTTTCAATGGAAAAGGAAAAAGAGTGTGGTCTTGTGGCAGGCGGAGTTGCAGAAAATTAAGGACACCGACTTAGGAGTTCCCTTCTCGCGTGTTGACATTTCACGGAAATTCCTCAACTTCATGGTGACCTACAAGCGCATCAAAAAGAGGAACAACACCTCAGGCGAAGCTGCGACGGCGTGGGAATATTTCGACGAACTAGATAAAGTGTATGAGTCTCGGAGCCCGGAAAGTAATCTAGACTCATCAATGTGTTCAATTTTTAATTCTTTAACGAACGAAAATGCAGAGTCAGTACATAGATTCCTCGTTCAGTGAGATAATTGGTTCCGCTCCGCCAAGAAAACGTTCTCCTAATGTTTTAGACTTTTTGCAAAACGAATCTACTTATGAGAATGAGTTATTGGATGACCTGCTAAATTGCGAGAAGGAAAAATTAAATAGAAAAACAAAAACTCGATGAAATTAAAAAGCTATGTACGCTCTTCTATCACTTAATAACTAAATACATAACATTTGTACCTTAAACCGATCTCAATTTTTTAGTGTTTCTATATACATATGTAGTATAACCAAATAAAATAACTGTGTTCATTTAAGGGGTTATATCCACTTGTGATTTTCAAAAGATCGATCTTTTTTTCATTCATTTCATTTTGAATGTACATATATTCAAGAATATTCTCTGAAAATTTCAAATCGATCCGACTATTAGTTTCGGAGATATAAGCTATTACTAAGAACGTTTCCGAGCGTTCGAAAGTAGGCGGAGCACGAGCCGGAGTAGCAGCTGTTTCTGTTTATACCTGAAAGCTAAGTATGTTGAGGAATTTTAAGTTAAAAATATGTGAACTCATCAGTTAGAAGTGATCTTCCACATGGACAAGTCGTGTTTGTTTTCAGTTTGGGTATTTCTCAGTAAAAAATGCCTCGTAAAATTAACAGAGAAACTCGTAGAACTTCCAATAAACAGTTGTCTCGAAGAAATAAACGGAAGAACGTTTTTAATCCGAAAACCGTGGAATATGATGAGAGCAGTTTCAGCACTTCAGCAAAACAAATTTAAAGCGCAAGAGGAAATATTTGTAACTTCCGATACGTCAGTTGAATATAGAATTTTCAATTTTATAACTGTGTTTACGTCTATTAGTGAGTATGTATGTATTGTGTAAAACTTGCCGTGAGCCAGTAAAATTTGAAACAGCATCCAAACGTGAACTTGGTTTTAAAATTGTTATCTTATGTGATAAATGTAGTCCTCGTAGTGTAAACTCTTGTAACTTTGTCAAACACTCGTTTGAAATAAGTAAATCGACGATTTATATTTGTGATGAGAACCCTTGGGTTAGGTTTGAAAGTTGCTACTCAATTTTGTGGGATAATGGACATGCCAGCTTTTTTGCTCCAAACATCATATGATATCATCGTTAAAAATATCTTCGAATGTGTGTCAGTAGTCACAGATAAACTTTTAAAAAAAAGCTTGTGTTGAGGAAATGAATGCCACGTCTGAACAGCAGGGTGATGAACATAAGAGTGATTTAACAGTCTCGGGAGATGGAACTTGGAAAAAAAGGGGATTTACTTCTCTATTTGGAGTTACATCTCTAATTGGATTCTACAGTGGAAAAATAATTGATCTTTTAGTTAAAACCTCTTGGAAATCTCACAAGGATACTGCTGAATATCAGGAATGGTGGAAAGAGCACAAAGACGTCTGCTCAGCTAACCACGATGGGTCACCAGGAAAAAGGGAAGTTGATGCTGTTACTACCATGTTCAAACGTTCATTGGAAAAGCATGATAATTATCCTATAGAAGAAAACTCGTGGTGTTCGTGGCAAAAAGCGCGAGCCTTGGGAACTTTGCCCAGCTATAAACATGATTATGAGGCCTTACCACCTGATGTTGCAACAGCTATTTTTCCAATTTACGAAGATCTGAGTAACAAAAAATTATTGGAGCGATGCGTTGGTGGTTTTACCCAGAACAATAAAGAAAGTTATAATCAGCTGATATGGAAAATAACTCCAAAAATTATTCCAGCTGGCTCGAAAGTTGTGGAAATAGCTGCAAACATTGCAGCCGGGGTCTTTAATGAAGGTAAAACATCTCTTCTTTATTATATGAGTACTATGGGACTATCACTTGGACCCAATGCTCATTCCTACGTGAGTAAAGAGGACGCAGAGCGCATCTCAATTTCGAACGCAAGAGCGCAAGAGTCGACGCGCGATGTAAGTTGAAAAAAAAATTTTAATTTAGTGTAAATCGTTCCCGAAACTTTAAACGCGTTTTTCTCAAAACCGTGTTTTCAGAGTCGGTGAGGAAAATTTCTCCGAAACCGCTGAACCGATCGGTTTGAAATTTTCACACGACTTACTCAGATATATTTTTCAGGTAATGATCGAAGGAATAAGATTTTGAACAATAATTTCGATTTTTAAGCCACTTTGAAGTGAAAAATTTTCATGAAGAACTGAATTTTTTTTTAACAGCCACCATTTTGTCAAAAATCAAAATTTTGACTAGACCTTCGATCCATACCTGTATTTATTTATCACAAAACTAAATATTTTTGGTTTTTGGGTTTAAAATAAATTGGACCAGAGATATCTTGCTCACCGCCAAGCACTTTTTTTGGACGTCTCTCCGCAGATCATCTACAGGAGCTAGGGGATCCAATATTTTTATACTCTCGCAACAATGTTGCTAACGAGAGTATTATAGTTTTGTTCACATAACGGTTGTTTGTAAGTCCTAAAACTAAAAGAGTCAGATATAGGGTTATATATACCAAAGTGATCAGGGTGACGAGTAGAGTCGAAATCCGGATGTCTGTCTGTCCGGCCGTCCGTCTGTCCGTCCGTCCGTCCGTGCAAGCTGTAACTTGAGTAAAAATTGAGATATCATGATGAAACTTGGTACACGTATTCCTTGGCTCCATAAGAAGGTTAAGTTCGAAGATGGGCAAAATCGGCCAACTGCCACGCCCACAAAATGGCGGAAACCGAAAACCTATAAAAGTGTCATAACTAAGCCATAAATAAAGATATTAAAGTGAAATTTGGCACAAAGGATCGCATTAGGGAGGGGCATATTTGAACGCAATTTTTTTGGAAAAGTGGGCGTTGCCCCGCCCCCTACTAAGTTTTTTGTACATATCTCGGAAACTTCTATAGCTACGTCAACCAAACTCTAAAGAGTCGTTTTTTTCAGGCATTTCCATATACAGTTCAAAAATGGAAGAAATCGGATAATAAACACGCCCACCTCCCATACAAAGGTTATGTTGAAAATCACTAAAAGTGCGTTAACCGACTAACAAAAAACGTCAGAAACACTAAATTTTACGGAAGAAATTGCAGAAGGAAGCTGCACCCAGGCTTTTTTAAAAATTGAAAATGGGTGTGGCCTCGCCCACTTATGGACCAAAAACCATATCTCAGGAACTACTAGACCGATTTCAATGAAATTCGGTATAAATTCTTAACACCCTGATGACATGTACGAAATATGGGTGAAATCGGTGCACAACGACGCCTTCTTCGAATATAACGCTATTTTGAATTCCATCTGATGCCTTTTCTGTATAATACGAGTATATACATTAGGAACCAATGATGATAGCGGAATAAAACTTTACAAAAATACGGTATTAGAAAAATATGTAAATGACGTATAATGAAATCTCGATTATCACTTTATCATCCGAGAGCATAAAATGTTCGGTGACACCGGAACTTAGCCCTTCCTTACTTGTTTTAAATAAACCGCTGATTGTTAAAGTACATTAAATTCTGTTTAATTACATTTTTTCCATTAATGAATAAAAAAAATGCCTCGTTGGAAAAAATTCACAAAAAAACGCGTTTTTTCTGCCTCGCAAGTGGATATAACCCCTTAATGAATTAAAATAATTTAATACATAAATGTAATTGAATAAAAATGATTTATTTAATAAAAATTGTTTATTTAATGAAAATTATTTATTTAGCTAAGCTGACGACAAATTAGTCAACCTTTCTCTATTCGCTCTTGCTTCGCTTCGTTGGTTTCCATCAGCTGGAAGCGTATTGATCTCGGTGTAAGGCACGTTTTCAATAATCACCCCGTCAGGAGTTCCTTCGTGTTCCAATATATAGTTATGAAGTACGAAACAAGACATAATAATATTCTTTGCCAATTTAATATCGTGAACTTCTGAAAAATTTAATATTCTGAACTTCTTTTTTAGCACACCAAATGCTTGTTCCACATAGACTCTGGTCGAACTTACAATGTTATTGTATGTTGTTTGTGCTTCAGATAGGAACCCATTATCCTTATAAGGTACCATTAAGTACGTTTCTAAAGGATACGCTGCATCACCAAACAAATGACATTTTGGAGGAAATGAAATGAGACCTTTTACAATTGCTCGCTTCAATGGGCTAGCTGACCACACTGCTGCGTCGGTACACCGACCGGGATAGCCTATATAAACGTTCGTTATTTGAAAAGTATTAATTTCAGATTTAAATTTTTACTTGTACTATAACAGAATGTGTTCCCTTCCGATTGTAGTAACTAATGCCATCCTTGGTCGGCTGCAGAATTTTTATATGAGTCCCATCAATACATTCCAAAATACAAGGGAATGAATGTGATCGGCAAGACTCAAAAGCTTCCATAAACCTCTTTTGGGTCAGCTCAGTCGTTGGAAATGCAATAATCTGCTTCTGCGCAGATATAATTTGTATGCATTGAATAAGGCCTCTGTAACAAGCTCCCATTCCAATATTAAAACGATCACTAACTTCGCGAAAGCTGCTCTGATTGGAAACTTTCCATATTGTCATATAGAAACACTTCTTCAACGAACCTCGGGGACGTCCAGTATATAGCTTACTCCATAAAGGTTCGAGCAAACAGTGTAATTTCTGGAAAATATAGTAATAATAATATAACTCTAAGAACGAAATAAAATTTCTTACCTCGAAAGTTGAGATTTGCATTCGGAAATGACTATAAAACACGTCATTTGGCATCCCATTTATGGTTTCCAAATATTTTTTATTTTTTGGCCTTAGCACTTTTTTCTGCGCAAATAATGCAGCTAGTCTTTTACGCTTTCGTAAAATTATTTTCGATATTAGCAATGAATTTCTTGTTTGACCAACAATTAAATTCAAAATTTCTTCTATTAAAATATTTTGTTTGGCCATTTTTGCGCATTAGAGATGTGCCTAAACGCAACAGTGTTGCAAAGTTTATTTATACAAAGTTTAGCCCAAGCAATGTTACAAAGTTTCAAGTGTGTATACATACGGCATAAAAACATTGTATCCAGACGTTTAGGAAGTCAGCCTATGTATGCTATATACATACAAATATATAAGAAGAAACGACTGGCGCGCTGCTGTTAAATTGGCTATAACCGCGTAAGTGATGTCAACCCCACGGTAGGATTAAAGTTTCGGCTTGGCATATTGGGATGAGTAACCTATTGGAATAGAAAAAAATGTTTCTTATTGGGCTTTTATAGACAACTTTCCCTTTTTCTGTTATGATTGTGAAATGGTGAAATTTCTTTTATATATCAAGAGCTGTTATTGAACTAAAAAGTATAGGTATACAACTTTGCTTCCGCCGTTTTTTTTTTTGTACATGTAAGGCTTTGTTGTATAAAAACGGTTACAAAAAAGTTATTCAAAATATTGGCCGTCACTAGCTATTACTTTTGACCATCTTTCTGGCTGCATGCGTATTCTGTGACGAAAGAATTTCTCATCTTTCGAGTCGATCCAAGTATCAATCCAATTTTTGACTCCTTCATAAGAACTGAAGTGCTCGTTAGCTAGATCGTGTGCCATCGATCGGAACAAATGGTAGTCGTCTGGAGAATACGGCGGGTGGGGTAAGATCTCCCATTTCAGCGTGTCCAAATATTTATTGACCACCTTTGCGACGTGAGGCCGTTTTTCTTTTAGTGCTCGGCTCAAACGCATCAATTGCGTTCGGTATCGATCTCTTGTGATGGTTTCACTTGACTTTAACAGCTCATAATATCGGGTGATTTTTTAAGAGCTTGATAACTTTTTTAAAAAAAAAAAACGCATAAAATTTGCAAAATCTCATCGGTTCTTTATTTGAAACGTTAGATTGGTTCATGACATTTACTTTTTGAAGATAATTTCATTTAAATGTTGACCGCGGCTGCGTCTTAGGTGGTCCATTCGGAAAGTCCAATTTTGGGCAACTTTTTCGAGCATTTCGGCCGGAATAGCCCGAATTTCTTCGGAAATGTTGTCTTCCAAAGCTGGAATAGTTGCTGGCTTATTTCTGTAGACTTTAGACTTGACGTAGCCCCACAAAAAATAGTCTAAAGGCGTTAAATCGCATGATCTTGGTGGCCAACTGCCCATGCATCCCGAAAAATGCACTGTTAGGTGTGGTTTGTACGCTGGTGGAATCATTGGACCGTATTTTTTCAAAGATGCTGTTGGACGCAACGTTACGGTGAATGGCGATCGCTATCGTTCGATGCTAACAAACTTTTTGTTGCCAAAAATGGAAAAACTGAACTTGGTTGACATGTGGTTTCAACAAGATGGCGCTACATGCCACACAGCTCGCGATTCTATGGCCATTTTGAGGGAAAACTTCGGAGAACAATTCATCTCAAGAAATGGACCCGTAAGTTGGCCACCAAGATCATGCGATTTAACGCCTTTAGACTATTTTTGTGGGGCTACGTCAAGTCTAAAGTCTACAGAAATAAGCCAGCAACTATTCCAGCTTTGGAAGACAACATTTCCGAAATGCTCGAAATGCTCGAAAAAGTTGCCCAAAATTGGACTTTCCGAATGGACCACCTAAGACGCAGCCGCGGTCAACATTTAAATGAAATTATCTTCAAAAAGTAAATGTCATGAACCAATCTAACGTTTCAAATAAAGAACCGATGAGATTTTGCAAATTTTATGCGTTTTTTTTAAAAAAAAAGTTATCAAGCTCTTAAAAAATCACCCGATATATCAACCCCAGCTGGTCCCACCAAATGCAGAGCATGACCTTGGCGCCGTGAATGTTCGGTTTTGCCGTCGATGTGGAGGCATGTCCAGGCTTTCCCCTTGACTTTCTTCGCTTAGGATTATCGTAGTGGGCACATTTTTCGCCCCCAGTTACAATGCGATGTTAACATCCCTTCCGGTTGTGCCTTTGAAGCAGCTGTTCACATGCAAAGAAGCGCCGTTCGACATCTCTTGGTTTCAAGTCGTAAGGAACCCAGATTCCTTGTTTCTGAATCATCCCCATGGCTTTGAGGCGTTTTGATACAGCTTTCTGTGTCCTTTTGATTGACAATCTTCAACTGTCTGGCTAGGCTTCTTATCTGAAACGCAAAAAGTAATTTTTTTTTTTAATTCAGAAGCTTTTATCAAGTGCATAGAAGAGGGGTTTTGAGAATTTCGAAAAATTGGGAATGTAGACCTGGATTTTGTAAAAAGTGCCATTTTTATCATATAAAATACGCTTTAGTTCAAGTAAATCGGTTAAATAATTCGCTCGCAATTTTGACGGCCGGAAAAAACAGTTAGTTTTGCGGAAACAAGCCTTAAAGTCTTTCGCCTATACAGCCGCGGCATGAAGTGCACTGGTTCTGAGGCCTATTTCTTAGAAAATATTCCAAGTAAACCAATGAAACTTTTGGACTATATTTTTGGATAGTTTCTCAATTGATTATAGCGAAAAAACTTTTAATTTTTCATTAATTTTTTGAACATTCTAGAGATATCACCCCGCTTAATTTAATAACTTTTGCGGAACCAAATAAAAAATTTCTCAATGACCTAAAAGCTTATGTATATTAAAGCATTTCCTTTTCATTTGTTGCGTAATGCTCTTCACTCTTATTAACCCTTTCAGGACCACACCTAAACCAACTATCAGAAATTTTTTTTTATTTTCTGACTTAAAATGCCTTAATTAACTGCCAAGAAAAGTTTTAGCTCTCTAGCATGATCCGGTCAGAAGATATTGAAAGTAGTTTATAAGCAACTTTGGGCGTTTGGAGCAATATTTGAGTGATATAAATACATTCAAAGAAAAAAAATATATATAAGGATTTCTCTTTATTTATCATATAGTATGTACATATATGTTTGTTTTGTATTTTAAGTGTCATAAGATAAAAACAGTTCTTGTGCGTATTGCAGCTTAGATGAATACCACATTTTAAGCATTTTGAGAGAGTTGTTCCCGTTTTACAAAAACGGCATCGTCCTTTCTCTCCCCAAACTATGGGGGTTCTAGAGCAACATGACAGCGTTTGGAACTAGACGCATCTCAGAAAGAAGGTGAATCCGGAGTTGAGTCGGTTTCTACATTTTGCATTTTGCTCTTATTTTGAGTAGAACTAGAAAACAGCGGCGTAGCGCTTAAGAGCACAGTTGCGATATCCATCTGGAATTTTATAAGTGGCATATGCTTGGTGTTTGGATTAATAAATTTGAGATGTCTCCGATACAGGAGCCAGCCTCTAGTGAAATATTTTCATGTACCACTTATAGCAGCGATATTTCGCTCCTCTCATGTGTTTATTATATTTTGAAACAATATCCGGTCTCGGAACTTTAACAAAGCCTTTTCCTTTCCCATTCCAATGCTTACATGTCTTGATTGGTTTATCTCTCACAAATGTGGACATTAACTGAACTGGCTTATTTTATTTTGGACTAGACTTAAGTTCACACTTTGCGATTCGACTTTTTTGGACTGTGCCTATGCAAAATATTCCCATTTCTTTCAGAACCACAAGAAGGCTTATTGAAATGAACCAATTATCAATATTCAATTTGTAATTTTTAAATTTGGCACTGCAGATGTTAAGTATAACACAATGTCCGATGACATGCCGAGTTCATATGAAGGGCAAGTTCCATCACCAACGTATAGCGCAAAGTCATAAATAATTCCTGACGAGTCTGCACGCGTGAACATATTCAGTCCCCATTTGTGGTGCTTAGCAACGTTGTACTGCTTGAAGGATGATCTTCCTAAAATATACAATTAACCTCATTACCGAAAGCTTTTATTTATTACATTTGCATACCTCTGAACTTACCTATTATTACCTGTTACAACTAAGCGAAAAAACATCAAGATAAGGAAAAAATTTAAAAGGTCATAAAAAAACTGACACATACGAACGCCAAACCCTTTGAGGGTTTTACTATACTGACCTAGTACCATCACCCTGACTTGGAATTTCTCACCCCCCAGACAATAATCCCAAAAATGTTATACAGTATTATTATCGCTTTTAGATGGTTGTTCCGACTTATGTGAAAAATGGATAAATTTCTTTATTTTCTCAAATTTATTTCTTGGCATCGAATTTGTTATTTCTGTTAATTTGAATTCTTGGGACCATGCCATTCAAAAAACCGGCAATTGGTACATATTACAAAACTCCAAGAAATCGACAAATGTCATCATTTGAGCAATTGAGTTCTCTGCCGGACTCTTGGGCTGTTCCACAATCAATTTGATTTAAGCATCATCAAAAAAAAATGATGAGATATTGAATTTGCTTATTTACTATGTTAATGTTTTCTTCTGACTCTTTCCAAGTAAGGTCTTGAAACTCGATTGGTCTTTTTCTTCATTTCAATTGGGATACATCTACTTTTTCAATAATTAAGTCATTCTTACTTTCTGATTCTTTAGAAATATCTTGGTTAGCAGTACTTTTTAGTATGTATATCGTTTTCTAATTCTTCACCATTTTCTAAAAGCTCTTCAAATCCTTCGCAAATGCTCTTCGTCGTTTTCTTTTCATAGCGCTTTTCGTCCTTTACTCATTTTAATATTTGTATGACCTAAACGCCCAAAGTTGCTTATAAGCAACTTACGCAAACAAAAAAGTCCAGCGGTACAATAGAAAAATATTTTCTAATTTTTTCACTTGTATTTTTTTCTTTCACTATTTGTTTTTGGTATTCCTCGAATTCTAATTGATAAATAAGATGTGTATTTTAAAGAGGTGTTTGTGTATTTGACTTTTTAAACGATGTCAAACATATAAGTTGCTTATAAGCAACTTTAGGGATGAAAGGGTTAAGCGTTCGGGAATAATTTTCATGTTGATGTAGAACAGCGCCTATTGCATGATTTGACACATCTGTTGTCAGTTGAAATTCTTTTAATAAATCTGGATAATTTAGCATAATATCTTGTGATGTTAAATAATGTTTTAATTTAATCTGATTTTAATCTGAGAAATATTATTATTAAAAGCTTCGATTGCTTTTGTGTCAAGGTGAAATAACTTGAGAAGAGCTGTAGGGGGGGTAAAGTAATCATGTCAAGAAAAGACCGAAGGTCTTTAAGAGTTTTTGGGACAGGAAACTCATTTATTGCTTTAATTGTAGTAGGGTTTGTTCTTATTCCATGAGTAAAAATTCAACTTCTTGTTGCAAAAAATCGCTTTTGTCGAGTTAAACCTTCATATTAGAATTTTGTAATATCTGAAAAATTGTTACTATATTTTTAATATGAGATTGCTCATTTTCACCAAAAATTACTATGTAATCAATATAAACATGGCTTATATTTCCTATACAAAGTTGTATGTTCTCGAGTGATGTCGTCAAGTGCTCTTTGAAATATCGACAAAGCATTTTTTAAACCAAACGAGAGCCGTGTAAACTCATAATTCCGGTTATTCACGGAGAAAGCGGTTTTCTCAATATCGCCTTCTTTTAATGAAATTTGTTGGAATCCACTTTTTAAGTCTATTACCGGGAAATATTTGTTTTTTCCTATTTGTTGTAATACATCATTTATTTGCGGAAAAGTTACTGGATATGTATAGAATCTGGAATAAATTGGAAAATTTGTGGTTGTTTTTATTTCTATTTTCACTGTAGTAGTGAAAGTCAACTTCTCATCAGGCTTTGTGAAAGATTTGGGATATTTTCTTACTAAATAATTTTTTTTTGAGAGGTGGTCATATGTGCCGTTCGAATATTTATGTTATTTACTGCTGGGAAGATTGCTGTTTTATATAAATGTTAACGTTGTTAATTATGATATAGTTGTCCTTGGTGTGGATAATGGCAAATAATTCTTATAAACAATTTTGTTGCATTTTGTAATAAAAAAGTGATAGTGATTGATAGTGCTAATATTGAACAGATTTATATAAGAATTATGAGTGATTTCGGTTTTTCCCCCATTGGGTATTGGGTATTTAATAAGAGCGGGTTGAATGTAGTTTTTATTCGACCCAGTGTCAATTAGGAATTTAAAATTCTATTATATTCTATTATTATACATTCAAAGGTAAGGAAGAACTAGTTATTCAAAAAATTTACTTCTGTACAGATCCTACATCGTCCATATTAGTGGTTTTGTTGTAACTATTTTGTCGGATCCTGGTTTGATTGTTGACCGGTTGAAAGTTGTGTTGGCCTTTTTGTGGCAAAGTTTGAATGTTAGTTTGTCGTAATTGTAGTAAATATTTTTTCTCAAATATAATTACTTTTGGCATAAAGATACACTGTAATGAGTAAAACACCATTTCTTATATTCATTATGAAAACTCCATATATACGGTACAAAGTCACCCGGAAGTTCGAAAGTCTTTATATTAGGTATATGAGAGCTAAAGGAAGTATTTGTCCTATTCAACCCAATTTTGACATACAGACAAACTATTATAAGAGAAATATTATCCCTGAATTTTAAATAAATATCTCATCTATTGATTGATACTTTTGAACAAAAGTTAACTATGAGTACAGGGATCTACATATTCGGTACCTATGGGCTTGAAAAATTTTTGTTGGATTTGAAAAATTTTTGGTCATAAGATGACACACACTAAATACATTAATCGTGAAAAGTTGAATCCCGTTATATAGACTGCTTCTTGATTTGTGTACTGGAAACTGAACGAATCAAGTGAAATTCAAAATTTTGCGATTCCGCTCATTTTCACAGCGTGATATAGAAATATAAAAAGAATGGTATGCACCAAAAAAATATGGGATTTCACCAAAAAGTAGGGGGTAGTTTATGAGAAAATAATTTTACAATTTTATCGTGTTCTAGATTTTAGGTCAATTCCGGAGGGTTTCCAGGCAAATCTTGGAAACACCGTACAACGTCCGGAATCTTATAGTATCTAACTCGTTAAGATTAATTGAATTTCTGTCATCTATAATCTAATCAAATCTTGGTGGTATCTGATTCGGATTTATTATTGCCTCACTTTCAACAATACTTTTAACGGTCCCTGTGATAAATGCCTCTAAATCAGGTGTCGCATTAACAGTTTGTGAGTTGGAAGGGGTTGAGGAGGTATTAATATCGTTTTGACGGAGACCCACCCGTTGGGATTTGGACAACCTTTTTAATTTTTAACTGCCTTAAAGCTTTTATCTCAAAATTAATTAATTTATTTACTTATTTTAATAAATTATTTCATTTTAACTTTCTTCTTAACTGAAACTTTGAAGCCTTGTTTCGACTTTATTAATAATTACTTTTCGATTGGTTAAATTTTTTTTGCCTCTCACTTAAGCTTTTATAATTTAACACAAATTTCTTTTTAGTTACAGTAATTCATAGTTTTTAATAGCAAATTAAATAAAAATGATTTTACTTCAAAATTCTTTAAATGTATTTTTATATGTTTTTTCAATTTACAATTATTAGAATTTATTAAATTTAAATTTTATTTTTATTTATTCTTTTTTTCATTTTATTTTTTTCTTAATTTCTTAATCGAATTTATTAATGTTCACTAACTTACTAGTGTTGTCCTTTCTGATTTTCTTTAGTCTACTGGGGGCCTTCTGTTTTCTTCGCTAAGGATGCCAGCGAACGCCTACTGCAGACGTTGTTGTTTTTTCGGGTTAACTCACGAAAGCGGAACTAAACCGTAGTAATTTTTACTTAATTAATTCTGATATAAAACAACATTTTAAAATTTACGTTGGGCGTCAATTAAAAAAAAAACTTTATTATGTTTTTTTTATTTAAAGAGCGAAAGCTCCAGTTTCATTGAGTTTCTCTTAACAACTGACTATCAAAGGAAGAAATGATTTTATTACAGGTGTGTTTTGCAATAACTATGCCACAACGAAGCAAGGTGTCAGTATCACTTAGTTGCTTTCCGTTCCCACAAGGCTGTTGTAAGAAGTGGAGGATGCTCTATTTACATTTTACTTTAACATTCCAGTTTGTGTATTTCGGGGTATCGGTAAATTTTAGAGTAAACTGAAATATAGTTTTTGGTTACTATTATATAATTTGTTAAACTTATAAATTGCAAAATATCCTTTTCTTTATAAAATAGGCTTTTATATCTTTTTAACATATTTATAAGTCTATTTTTGTCTATACCGTTAAGGTAATTGGTGTCAACGAATTCTGTGACACATGTATCTTTAATGTCATTACGTTATTGAATATTTCCACCTCATTTCGTTTATAGCTCTTTCTGCTATACATTTCTTCTTCCTGTGTTAGAAAAAAATGAGATATCATATTGATACTTGGTACACGTATTTCTTGGCTCCATAAGAAGGTTAAGTTCGAAGATGGGCAAAATCGGCCAACTGCCACGCCCACAAAATGGCGAAAACCGAAAATCTATGAAGTGTCATAACTAAGCAATAGATAAAGATATTAAAGTGAAATTTGGCACAAAGGATCGCATTAGGTAGGGGCATATTTGAACGTAATATTTTGGAAAAGTGGGCGTGGCTCCGACCCCTACTAAGTTTTTTGTACATATCTCGGAAACTACTATAGCTATGTCAACCAAACTCTATAGAGTCGTTTCATTCAGACATTTCCATATAAAGTTAAAAAATTGAAGAAATCGGATAATAACCACGCCCACCTCCCATACAAAGGTTATGTTGAAAATCACTAAAAGTGCGTTAACCGACTAACGAAAAACGTCAAAAACACTAAATTTTACGGAAGAAATGGGCGTCGCCCACTTCTGAACCAAAAACCATGTCTCAGGAACTACTCTACCGATTTCAATGAAATTCGGTATGTAATATTTTCTTAACACCCTGATGACATGTACAATATGGGTGAAATCGGTTCAAAACCACGCCTTCTTCCAATATAACGCTATTTGGAATTCCATCTGATGAATTCTCTGTATAATATATACATTAGGAACCAATGATGATAGCGGAATACAACTTTACACAAATACGGTATTTGAAAAATATGTAAATGACGGATAATGAAATCTCGATTATCACTTTATGATGCGAGAGTATAAAATGTTCGGTTACACCCGAACTTAGCCTTTTCTTACTGGTTATAGTTATCTTTGGGTAAACTATTGTCGCATATATGTATATTCGTTAAGATATTGTTACCAATGAGCCCGCCAAGTTCGTGTTGAAATTACATTAAATAAAGCGCATATCAAGTTTCTTAACTCGCATTTCTCTTCTCATTACTACTCGCAAATTTACTTCCCTCTTCCATTTTTATTTACAGGTATTTTCATTATTGTGTTATTTATTTCTAATTCTATTGATTTCCAAATGATAATTTTATATCTTTGAGTCGAGTCTGATGGTCTTCAACTCATCCACAAGTTCCGCTGATTCATTTCCCCTCAATTGCTCAGAAGTATTTGTTTCAATGTTTCCCAATCATAACTTGTCTGTGAATTATTGCCTTGTTCTTCCCTACGCATCTTTTTTTCAAATAGTTAAATAAAATTCTTTTATTATTTACATCAAAATTTGCTATTGTAGGTAATATGTCATCAATTTTCGTTAACTGGCTCGAGTATTGTCCGTCGAATTATGCAATTTCATTAATGCAGTTTAAAATTAGTTGAAATGTGATATTGTAGCTGCTTTCATTTTGAGAGATTACGGTTTCAGCAATCCAAAATTAGCAAGAGATTGTCTCTAACATCACAGGCGCAAAAGGACTGTAAACTAGTGCTATTATCATACTTGTACATGTGATTTATGTAACACTCCTGTACTCATAGTGAAATACATACATACCAAAATATATACAGGACACAAGCTTTCGCGTTGTGAAATATATGAAATTATATAGCAAATTTAATTGTGTTAAATTACACATTTCTTTAATTAATTAAATCCTTATTAAAAAAAAACCTTTGTATTGATGTTTGAAGTTTCATATCTTTTTTCATAAATTTATGACGAACTGATATACATACACCTGTTGTGCTTTTACAATCACCAACCAAGTTTATAAAATTAAGCTACACCTAAATTTAGTTACTACAAACTGTTAAATAGTCTAATTCTTTAAAATTAATTAACCTTTTTGCTTTTTAATATATTACAGTTATTATTGGCAGCATCTGGAGCAAAGAGTAATGAGAAGATTGCGTTTAGGTGGAATGCAGAAATCTTCAAAACCATCCCGTGTTAAATCTAGGAGGGTAAGAATACTTTTCCCATTTTACTTAATAGTAATCAAACTTTGTCGCGGGAATTTTTAATGTTTGAAAATTCAACATTCTGAATATGTGATGGCTATTTTTGAGAAACGAAAATTAATTGGTGCTAAAACTCCACCACTTGAATGAAAAAACGAAATTTCCTATGTTAAATGAATAGGAAACTAAAAAAAAGCGACCCCTTAGAGTTAAGCTACAGCGCTTGGCTTGAGGGAGGATTTTTTTGTCAATCACTAACATTTGAGAGGGTAAGAGTTGAAAAAAAAAATTGTAAATTTGTTTTGAAGCACCTTAATAAACATATATTATATACATAATCATATTATATATTTTATATACTGTATTGATGTGAATGTGAAGGGATTCTAGGATTGCGGATTCATTTATATTAAGGTGCGACCTTTTTGTGAATTGCATAATTTAAAAATTTTAATTCGGTCAGTTTTTCGTGGATTATCTCGTTTTTGCGCAAAATTAATTATTGGACACAATTTTTTCTCGTTTTTTCAATTGTGCTATTGCTCATTTTGAGTTTCTTTCTTTCGTTGGCTTTTCGTATAATTGCGAATCGATTTTTTTTTCGTTCTCGTCAATCGATTTCAAATATTTTCACATTTATTCTGTTGCCAATTTATCGTGAATTTTAATTCAAAAAGACAAAATGAGCATCCAAAGTCAACCATCGCCAACCTCTTTCCAAATATGGAGCTGACAGACTTAAAATCAATAAAGCGTCAAAGGAGGGTGGCGGAAAGTAGCATTTTGCGTATAAGGACCGGCTTTATGGAAAAAACCATGTCGTTAGATCCAATTAAATTGGAATGTCGGCTCGACATATTAAATTCACACAGTGAAAAGTTAATGAAGTGTCAATTTAAAATTCAAGAGATTGGACATGGCCCGAGGTGACGTCCTTTAACGTCTAATTGAAACGGAATCAATAATTAATAAGCAAGGGAAATAATTTAAGGTGTAAAACCAATTATAAAAGTAAAGTACAGTCTGCCGGATGAGAATATTAGTAAAACACGCTGTCTTATTTTCATTGGGATAACTCACATATTGGCCGATATATGCGATACAAAGTCACCCGGAAGTTCGAACATTTTTATACTTGTATTAAGTATATGAGGGCTAAGGGAAGTATTGGTCTGATTCAACCAATATTTTGACATACAAACATACCAATATATGCGGAGGATTATCCTTTAATTTCAGTTATATATGTCACACATTGACCAACATTTCGATCAAAAGTCAACTATAGGTACCGGAGTCTAAATATTAGGTACATAGGAGCGTGAACAGCTATTATTGGATATAAGGGGGCACACACTAAGGACATTATTCGTGCAAAGTTTTATCCGTTATATTAATTGCTTCTTTATTTGTGTACTGAAAACTGAACGAATCAAGTGGAATTTATAATTGTGCTATATGGGAAGTAGGCGTAGTTGTTGTCCGCTTTCGACCACTTTTACAATGTGACTTAAGAATGTAAGAGGAAAACTAGAAAAAGTGGGCGGTGTCACGCCCATTGTCTAATTTTTACGCCAGCTCTCATAAAGTAAAGTGGTAAAATTTAATATCTCTGGCGATTTATGCTTTTAGTAGTTTTTAACAGTAGCATTATATGGGGAGTGGGCGGGGTTATCATCCGATTTCATCATCATAATTTTGTCAGTAGGAATTGTTATAAGATTTAGTAGTTTAGGAGATATGTACATTAAACATGTTATAGGGCGGGGCCATGCCCAATTTTTAAACAAAATTTGCACATCTACAAGCACGAATTTTTGGTTTTTGCACTAAGGAACCCACATACCAAGTTTCATCGAGATATCTCAATTTTTACTCGAGTTACAGATTGCACGGACGGACAGATAGTCAACCGGATTTCAACTTTTCTCGTCATACATATATATAACCCTATATCTAAATCGCCTAGTTTTATGTGATAAGTACAGCCGTTAGGTGAATAAAACTATAATACTCTGTAGCAACAAGTTGCAAGGGTATACAAATATTTTAGTAAAAACAGAACACCAATTGCCGAAACATTTTTCGTAACACCTCACAGCTCAAGGTTTCCTAAAATGCATCTGCGAAAGAATATTCGGAATTTAAAAGTTTCATGAGTTTATTCGGCAGTTTAGTTCATAATGACCCAAATATTAAAAAACTGCATTGGCAAGTGTATTTTTCACTAACTCACCTTCTTCTTTACCACCACAAGAGTTGTTTAATAAATGAAAAATGTTAGTAATATTGTATAAAATGTATTTCACTTTATAAAAGTATAGAGGAAACTTCTTCTTTATCACAACAAGATTTGTTTAATAAATGGAAAATGTTATTAATATTGTATAAAATGTATTTCACTTTATAAATGTACAGAGGAAATTTTAATAATCAAATTTTTATATTTCCGAAACTGGATGAAAATGGCGAAACTCGGAAGAAAAACGCTGATGCTGCTCGATGATGAAAATTCGGGAAAAAACGCTGATGCCGCTCGATGGCGAAAGATCGGGAAATAAACTGCTGATGCCGCTCGCTGGCGAAAAATCGGGAAATAAACTGATGATGGAAATTCGGGAACAAACGCTGATGAAAATTCGAGAAATAAAACTGATGTTACTTGGTAAACACTGTTTGCACAAGCGTGGTCGCTGTTCGATGATGAAAATTCGGGAAAAAACGGATGATGAAAATTCGGGAACAAACGCTGATGAAAATTCGAGAAATAAAACTGATGTTGCTCGGTAAACACTGTTTGCACACGCGTGGTCGCTGAGATGATGAAAATTCGGGAAAAAACGGATGATGAAAATTCGAGAAATAAAACGCTGATGAAAATTCGAGAAATAAAACTGATGTTGCTCGGTAAACACTGTTTGCACACGCGTGGTCGCTGAGATGATGAAAACGAAGTGAGTTGCTGATGAGTTCGAACACGAAGTGAGTTGCTGATCTCCTTTTGTTTGTGGAATCAGCTGGTGTGATGTGGGTGGTTGGTGTGTAGTGGAATGTAAGCTTTGGTGGTTTGTGACGTGGGTATGATGAAGGTGCGTGTCAATGTTGTGAAGTTGATGTGGTGTGATCGTGTGGTGTGTGTGTGGATGCCTGGGGGAGGATGCTCATTTGTACATCCTGGCCCCCCTAGGCGCGTATTCAGCCTAGTAGCCTCTGAAGTTGTTGCAGTGTTGCAACAACGTTGCTGAGACCTGTCTTACGACGGACTTGCGGCCTAGGATGGCGCCTCCGATGCGATGTGGCATGGTGATGATGGCGCCAGGCGCGGGACTCCTCCGAAGGGAAGGCTTGCCTTCGCGGTTGCGGTCGCGGGAGTCGTCGGCTGGCAGTACGGCCGCGAGGGGGATGACGACGCTCAATGTCGGGTCCGGTATTGCGGTGGAACATCGTATGATGGTGACCCATACAAACCTGGCACTGATACCCGGTGGTGCATTCGCGTGTTAGATGGGTAGGCGCCAGACAATTTAAGCAATGCCCGTGGGCCTGGGCGACTTGCTGGCGTTGCTGAGGTGTCATCCCCTTGAATATGCCACAGTGTGGCAACCGATGTCGTCGTCGACACAGCACGCATTGACGCTGTGGCTGCGCTGGAGCTATTGCTTGCGGCTCACTGCGCGGAGCCGATGGAGTATCTCGGGGAGGTGCGGCAGCGATGGTTGTGCGCGGCGCTGCTACTGGGGTAGCTCTAGGGCGCGGAACCGTGACGGCGGAACGCACAGTGGGCGTAGGCACAATTGGCATCTCGGCGTCCATATTAATCTGTTAAGAAAATAGTATGGTTAATTATTATATATTTGTGTATATAATCATATGGGCGTTGGTACCACGTGATGTGGTACGATTGAGTCGTCATGTGGATCGACCCGTTTTTTTTGGGTTTGGTTTTGGTGGGTATTTATTTATAGTGGGTGAGTTTATTATTATATTTTTTTTGTTAATTTCTTGTTTATAAGTTGCGGTTACGTTTCGATTTTATCTGCGGTTGGCAAAAAGCATAATTTAACGAGCGGTCTGGTCAGCGTTCCCGATTGTGTACGGAGATCGACTATACGAATGTGACCGTCGGAGCCATAGTAGAGCTTCTCTATGCGGCCAAGCCGCCATTCGGTAGGGGGGAGACAATCGTCATTTATTAAGACACAATCTCCAAGCTTAGGCGCATTTTCTGTGATTTTCCATCGGTACCTTCTGTGGAGGTCCTTTAAATAATCATCTTTCCATCGGCGACTGAAGTCATGATGGAGAATTTTTATTCTTTCCCAACGATTTAATAAGGAAAGCGACTCCACGCCTGGCTCAGGTGTGGCCAGAATGGGCGCTCCTTTAAGAAAATGCCCTGGTGTGAGGGCAGTAAAGTCTGAGGGATCTTGCGAGAGTGCAGCGAGAGGCCGTGAATTAAGAACGGCTTCAATTCTAATTAAGAGGGTCGTGAATTCTTCGTAATTAAATTTGAGGTTGCCAGCTATCTTTTTAAAATGAGATTTGAAGCTTTTTACGGCCGATTCCCATAAGCCACCCATATGTGGAGCGCTTGGGGGGATAAACTGCCAATTGATACCTTGGGGAGCATATTTTTGTACAATGTCCGGTGAGACTTGTTTCATAAAATCCACAAATTGTTTTTCTGAGGCTCTTTGGGCTCCGATAAATATTTTACCATTATCGCTCATGACTTTTGATGGAAAGCCTCGTCGTCCGACAAAACGGGCAAAAGCCGCAAGAAAAGCCTCCGTCGTCAGATTCGTACATAGCTCAAGGTGTACTGCTTTTGTCGTGAAACAGACAAAAACAGCCACATAGCCTTTCATGAGGGTAAGAGACCTTAGCATGGATGCCTTTATCATAAAAGGCCCAGCAAAATCTACACCTGTAGTGGTGAAAGGCAGAGCAAAATTGCAGCGTTCAGGTGGAAGTGCTGCCATAATCTGCGATCGCATTTTCTGCTTATGCATAGTGCAGATTTTGCAAATGAAAATGCACTTTTTTATTTGGGGCTTAAGTCGGGGTATATACAACTCTTGGCGAGCCATATGTTGCATGAGGCGATGTTCGGCATGGAGCATTAGAATGTGGATATATGCGATGAATAAGGCGGCAAATGGACTCCTCTAAGGTATAATTATAGGGTGGCGAAGCAGACCTTTCGTGTCTAGAAATGGATTTAATACTAAGAGTGAGCTCCTTTTATCAATAGGCTTCGATTCTCTTAGTAATTCTATATCGCGGCTGAAGTAGCGCGTTTGGGTTGATGCGATAAGAGCGACCTTTGCTTTTTGTAAGTCTTGGTGCGTCAATTTATCGCAATGGAGATAAGTTGCTCCTTTAACTTTAAGTTTGAGCCGCTCTAAAAACTTGAGCATATAGGCAACTACCCGGAGGGCTCGGGGGAACGATGAAAATCGTTCAAGGATGTCAGTGTCATCCAGTGTTGCATGATAAGTGTCGATTTTACGACTTTCTGGGGCAAGTATGTTGCGCATGGGCGATTGTGGCCAAGAATCGGGAGATTCTGTTAACCATCGGAGGCCATTCCACCAGAGGGTGGAGGTGGCAAGATGCAGAGGTTTGCATCCTCTTGTACCTAAATCAGCAGGATTGTCAACACTGACTACGTGACGCCAAGTGGCTGATCCTACTAGGTCAAGTATTTCAGATGTTCGGTTAGAAATATAAGTTTTCCACGCATGTGGTGGTTTTTCTAACCAGGCTAGAACTATCTCGGAATCGGACCACAAATATAATCTATATTTCGCCATATTTAAGTGGGTCTACACCATTGTAGTTAGCTTTGCTAGTAGCAGAGCGCCACAGAGTTCAAGTCGTGGTAGACTTATGGTTTTTAAAGGTGCGACTTTTGCTTTTGCCGCCAGCAAGTGGCTTGTGGTTGCAATATCGTTTTGTGTGCGCACATAAATAGTGGCACAATATGCCTTTTCAGAGGCGTCGCAGAAACCGTGTAGTTCCACTTTGTATTCGGGGGAATAGTTTACCCAAAGTGGAATTTGTATCTTCGAGATGTCGTTCAAGTTATAAGCGAACTGGGACCATTTTTCTAAGCGAAGAGGTTTCACTTGTTCGTCCCAGTCGGTTCCGTCTAGCCATAATTCTTGGATCAGAATTTTCGCTTGTATCATAATTGGCGAAAGCCATCCTGCGGGGTCAAAAAGTTTTGCCACCGAGGAGAGGATTTGGCGTTTTGTAACAGCGGATAATGCGGATATGGACTCTGTCGTGTATGAGAACTAGTCCGATATCGCATTCCATTGGATGCCTAGTGTTTTTGTTGTACTTTCCTTTTCAAATATAAGGAAATTAGTATCCAACAAATGGTCTTTAGGAATATTTTTTAAAATATTGGGGTGATTGGCTGTAATCTTTTTTAAAGGAAACCCTGCGGTATTGAGGGCATTTATTACCTGTGATAAGGTCTCGTATGCTTGTGGAAGACTGTGGCTTCCAGACAGGATATCGTCTACATACGTTTGCGTTTTTAAGACTTGTGTTGCCAGTGGAAATTCTGGCTTTGTGTCTTCTGCCATTTCGTGTAGTGTACGAATGGCTAGATATGGGGCACAGTTTACGCCAAAGGTAACTGTTTTCAGTTTAAAGTCGCGTATTGGACTATTGGCAGATTTTCGGAAAATAATCCGCTGAAAATCTTGATCATCTTTATGAACCAGTATTTGTCGATACATCTTTTCGACATCCTCATTGAATACGTATTTGTATATACGCCAGTTCAATATGAGGAGCATTAAATCTGGTTGGAGTGTGGGTCCCGTAAAGATAATATCATTTAGGGAATTACCCGAGCTCGTGGATCGTGATGCATTGAAGACAACTCGAACTTTTGTTGTTTTCTTCTCAGGCTTTACTACTGCATGATGTGGCAAGTAGAAAGAGTAATATTTTCCTCTTATGATTTTTTCACATGGGCTTACTTCCTCCATGTGATCTAACTGAAGGTATTCTTCCACGACCCCTTCATAAACTTGTTTAAGCTCACCTTTTTTAAGTAGGTTTTTCTCCATACTTAGAAACTGCTGTATTGCAGAGGTCCGAGAGTGACCTAAGGCAAGTGTGTCTGGAAATTGTTGTTTTATTGGTAGTCGTACGACATTTCCTGATCTAGTAGTTGTGGCTTTGTAAAAGTCTTCACAATACTGATCTTCTGGGGTGGTAATTGAAATGGGGGGAGTTCTTCTAACTCCCAAAATTTTCTCAATTGTGAATTGAGGTACTCATTTGAGACTTCCTCAACTTGAGTTGTCATTGCTGTGACTGGTTCCGGAACTAGTCCACTTAGGACCCATCCGAAAATGGTATTTTGCGCCAGTAGTGTTTTCGAAATTTTTTCAACACCTTCTAATATGATTTGCGGTATTAGGTCGCTGCCTATTAGGATGTCTATTTGAGCTGGCGTGTTGCAGTTGTGATCTGCAAGAGTCAGGTGTGAAATTTTGTCCCAATGCTTACTATTTATTTGATAGCTTGGGAGCATGTTTGTTAGTTGCGGGAAGACAATAGCATTTGCTTGAATCAGAGTTCGTAAAACCATCAAAATACGCTCTTGCTCTGATGAGTAATATTCCGCAAGAGAACATCATTTCAAATACTCAGGAGCGCAAGCTTAACTAACATTCTCATCACAAAAAACTCCTCACGTATTTGGCTCACTCATATATTAGCATGAGCGAGCATTTTTAAAAGATAACTATTTGCCTAACGCATCACCTTTATTTTTATCGCTCTGAGTGTTCAAGTGATGCGAAAAATAAAACTCATCTTATTTACTTTTCATTAGTATTGTCTCTTATTTAAAGAAAAAAAAGCAAAAGCATATACATATGTATCTATATAAATAAAAATGAATCGTCAAACTGTATGTACGCGCATAACTCAATAACGCCTGGACCAATTTAGCCAATTCTTTTTCTTAAATGTTCGTTGAAGTTCAAAGATGGTTTTTACGGCGAGAAAAGTTCGAATAATTTCCGGAAACCCCCTAAAAACAGCTCTTTCCTTTTCCCCATATAAACGTTATATAAAAATGAATGTTTGTTTGTTAGTAACACTAAGAGAACGGTTGAACCAACCTTGATGAAATTTTAAAAGGTTGTTTGTTGTGGATCGGGAAAGGTTTAGAAACAAAATACCTTATACTTTTCATGAGGAGAAGTCGGAAAATTGGACAATTCCAAAAAGTAACATTTTCCATGCACATTTTTTTCAATTTTTGTTTGTTTTGTTTTATCAATATTTTGATTTGTTAATTATTTGAACCGTTCAATTTCGGTCGCTTGCTTTTTTATTCCGGCTATGCAAAGGAAAAATTATTGAAAACTATTCAGTGAAAACTTTATGTATGTTTCAGACGAAGTGATCAATTACAGATTGAACTTTGTTACGAAGCCACGAAGAGGTCGCGCTAATATTGGTCGGCGCTCTTTTTGCCATCAACGTATGGCAGCCCAAGGAAAGGCAAGGAGTACTCCCAAAATGCGATGACATACGTGCGGAATTATGGATCGCGGTCAATCAGCTAGCGATCGTAACGATATCACAGCACGACTTTTTAAACAATAGCTGCGATGTTTGACGGTCTTTATCTTGAAGCAACCTATGGTATATATGGTGCTGTTAGATGCTGAATGTATTCTCTTGAGTAGCAAAAAAGAGGTTTGCCGCACGCACACATTCTTCTTTGGATGCTGATGGTGATTACATCAGATCAAATTGATGAAATCGTTTCAGCGGAAATTCATGATTCAGAGATAGATCCAGAATTATACGAAGTGGTGAAAACCAATATGGTTCATGGACCTAGCGAACCTTACAATCCCACTTTGATTTGTATGTCTGACAATAAATGCACGAAACACTACTCATGTGCTTTTCTTTCGGAAACGGAAATGGGAAATGATTGATATTCACTATATCGGCGTCGGTCACCAGACGACAATGGCAGAACATTTAGCATTTAGAGGCGTGAATATCGACGTTAACAACACATCGAAGTTGACAACACATGGATCGTACCATATTCACCACTTCTGTCTAATTCACTTTCAAAACTCATGTCAATGTTGAATATTGCAGATTGAAAGTTTTCCGACCGTTGTGAGTCACGCGGTTCAACTTCATTTAAGTCATTGCGTATTGTGAATGCTACAGTGTGTGCAACTTTTTGAGAAGCATGCCAGCAGTTGCATTTGCTGGAACATGATAATCACTGGAAAGAGACGAAGGACAATGCAAGAGTTACTTCGCATGCCACTGAAGTTCGCATACTTTTCGCGAAGATCATTTTGACATATCAGCCTTCAAATTCGCGTTAATTATGGGATACGAAAAAATGACATTTCCGATGACATTTTACATTGTATTCGCTAAGAATTGGAAATGGGCAAATTTCGGTTGATACTTCCAGTGGTTTGATATCGATTTCACCTCCCGTTTGTCAATTCACTTCAACGGAAGATGAACTCATCACGAATGTGTGTCCGAACATTCGCCAAATTATCATAAATGCTTGCTTGAGTGCACGCGCAATTTTAGCTGCCAAAAATACCGATGTTAATGACTTAAACTGGAAGATTCAAAGTCAAATTTCGGGAGGTTTGCGCTCCTACAAATCGATCGATCGTCTTGACAAGGAAGACGAAACCGTAAATTATCCAGTGGACTTTCCAAATTCTTTGGAGAGGCTTGGTATGCCCCAGGATCATTTGCGTCTCAAAGTTGGATCTGTCATTATTATGTTTCACAATCTTCATGCGCCGAAACTGAGTAATGGAACCCGACTGATTATGACGCAGTTATCGAATACAAGGGACAGCCTTCGAACGTATTCAATTTCCAGGAAAATTGCCTTTGCGTTGACAATCAACAGGACACAAGGAAATCGGGAAATGCTATGTTTTTCACACGGCCAGATATACATATGTGGCGTGTTGACGAGTAGGAAACCCATCTTCTCTGTATATTTACGCACCAGAACAGAAATCAAAAAATTATGTTTATTAAGCTGCGCTACATTAAAAGAAGTGTAAAAAATCGAAAATAAATCATCTTCGACACAACATAATTTCAACTTTTTTTCATTTCAAAACACATAATTTCACGCAGGACATTGGTTGTGGGGTCAGCTAGTTTACAAATAAAGAATAGACACTCAAATTTGTATTTAGTTATTTTCCGTATTTGTACATACAACGTGCATAAGTAAGTACTTATTTATTAAAACAAACAAAACATGTATATATTTCAATAAAAAAAGAACACAAATAATTCAATAAATAAAGTTGATAATTTTTTGATGAAAAATTACCTTAAGAAAAATTCATATTATTAAAAAGTTCTTCATTTAACCTTATCAAAAACAAATTATTGATATTTTGTGCGTTGAGCCTGGAACGATGCTTAGTTAAAATTAACGAAAGAGCACTAAAGGCACGTTCCACTGAAGTCTGACTACATGGAACAGATAGAACTACTTCGGCTAATTTGGCTAAAGCTGCCCATTTTTAACTTATAAAATTTTAAGCTAACAAAACTGCAATGCGTCTTAATCCAAAATGACAATTGAAAAAATACCGAGTATGGAAAAACCGATGACAAAAAAAAAAACAATCATTGTATAGAGAAATTCTCTTAGAGAACAGTATTTTTGCATCGTCTTCCTGATTAATTACCTACTCACAATACAACTTAAATTAACGGTTAATCATGCATGTACCCAAAACCCTTAATATTTACACCAACAACAATTAAACTTTAACATAAATTTATAAATATACATACTCTCTAAGAGAATAAAAAATTGCTCAAGTGCACTCTCTGCTGCATAACTGACTTTATCAGCGATACAAAATACTGAGTGCTGAAACCTGAGATGAGAAAAAGAAACTTAACGCTCTTGTGAGGAGTATTATTTTGAGGAGCACGTACGTATGCGGAAAATATTAGAGCGAAAAAATAAGATAAGTATTAAAGAGAAATATTCTAGAAGAGCACTCTTTCCTTTGAACTCACAATTGAGGAAATCAAAATTTATTGCTCCTCAATTGTGTTGTACTGAGGAGGAAGATAAAAATTTTACTCCTCAGTGATGAGTATTTGCGAACTCTGGCTTGAATGCGCTTATCCGCTTGGGGGAAATTAGGGTAATGGGGCAGATTTTATTTGAGTTTTGTACTACTCTTCCGCCCATTCCCGTAATTTCATAGTTGGCATGTTTTGTTGGCAGCTTTAGCCTATTTTGTGCCCTAGACGCTATGAATGATCGTTGCGATCCTTGGTCTATTAGGGCTCTTAGTTTGAACAGTTCTCCTCGGTGTTCGATGGAGACAACTGCTGTGGGTAGTAGTACTCTACTATGATTTTCGCTGTGTAGCGTTTGAGTTTTTAATGCCTTTGAACAACATGGTGTCTCTTGGCAATTTTCTTGGGTTTTTGTTTCGGGAGTTGCTGTTGCAACTAAACCCGTGGCTTTTTTTGAAAAAGCGCTGCTATGAGATGTGTTGGGAAAGTTATTGAGTGTAACATAGAATGATGCCTTTTGTGGCAATATACGCAATTAAATTTGCTTTCGCAAGTATTAAGATTGTGTGAGTGGGACAATCAGTTTGTACAGAGTCTTTTTGACCTGACAAAGTTGTTCCTTTCAGTGACATTCATTTCTTTTAAATTTCTCGCAAGCTTTTAACTTATGCCCTCCAGAACATAGTTGTTCATATTTCAGAGTTGTCCTGAATCGGTGAAGATGCAAATCGAGTGCAGTATTTAATTAAGCTGTCACTCTCGGAAATGAATTTAATATACGAAATGTATTTGCCCCTTTTTTGCTTTGTAGCACCTTGCTTCGAACGTGTAGCTTCTGCAGGTGTACATGGACTTTTGTCATCATTAATCATTTTGGGAATTCTTAAGAATTCTGCTTTTGATTCTTTTGAATCTGTGCTCATTCAGAAAATTTGATTTAATAAAATATATATGTATATTTTATTATAATAGAAAAATGTGTCACCGAAAACTCTTTTTAATAAATAAGAGTTGTTACCTTCCTCTTTACCACCACAAGAGTTGTTTAATAAATGAAAAATGTTAGTAATATTGTATAAAATGTATTTCACTTTATAAAAGTACAGAGGAAACTTCTTCTTTACCACCACAAGATTTGTTTAATAAATGGAAAATGTTATTAATATTGTATACAATGTATTTCACTTTATAAATGTACAGAGGAAACTTTAATAATCAAATTTTTATAATTCCGAAACTGGATGAAAATGGCGAAACTCGGAAGAAAAACGCTGATGCTGCTCGATGATGAAAATTCGGGAAAAAACGCTGATGCCGCTCGATGGCGAAAGATCGGGAAATAAACTGCTGATGCCGCTCGCTGGCGAAAAATCGGGAAATAAACTGATGATGAAAATTCGGGAACAAACGCTGATGGAAATTCGAGAAATAAAACTTATGTTGCTCGGTAAACACTGTTTGCACACGCGTGGTCGGTGCTCGATGATGAAAATTCGGGAAAACACGGATGATGAAAATTCGGGAACAAACGCCGATGAAAATTCAAGAAATAAAACTGATGTTGCTCGGTAAACACTGTTTGCACACGCGTGGTCGCTGAGATGATGAAAGCGAAGTGAGTTGCTGATGAGTTCGAACGCGAAGTGAGTTGCTAATCTCCTTTTGTGTGTGGAATCAGCTGGTATGATGTGGGTGGTTGGTGTGTAGTGGAATGTAAGCTTTGGTGGTTTGTGACGTGGGTATGATGAAGGTGCGTGTCAATGTTGTGAAGTTGATGTGGTGTGATCGTGGTGTGTGTGTGGATGCCTGGAGGAGGATGTTCATTTTTACAGCAAGTCTTAAAAAGGACTACGACAATAAAAGTTTGAGATTTTTCAAAACGAGCTGCGAACTATCCTAAATCCATCAGCACTTTCATTACGAGCGATGATCAATAAAGTGTTTATGACTCATTGCTATCGCTGGGCGATGAGCCGCCACCAGGCCGAATCACATGAAGTAGCCACACGTGGACAGAACGAAATCAGCTTTAATTGTTGCAAATACAAAGCCGTCAATCAGTGAAAAGTGCAAGTCAAAGAACACCCTCTAATTACCTGCACCACTTTCAAGGCGCTTCTGGTACAACAGTGGTTCGAGTTTGTGAAATCGGTGACAGCAGTTATTCAAGTGAGGACCAGTTATAAGGAAGCAAGAGCGTTGCTGGGCTAAGGCTCCCAAATCAACTTTATGACGGAGGACTTGGCACAGAAGTTGCAGATTCGTCGTCAACACAAAACGTTAAGTATAATAGGAATTGGAAATTAAAATACGAAAATGGTGACAAAATTAAGCGTATTAATAATTACGAATTTTCGGCGGAATTATGGATAATGTGGCGTATTTCGGCCAACCATACAGACCATGACATCAACGTTAAGCTGGAAATATCGCACAACATTAATGTTGGGCAAATTAAAAGTGGTCCTAATCAGCCACCGCTACAGAAACCCCTTTCAGGGTGGATTGTACAAGCATTCTCAGTCTTCCACCTTCTGTAACTAGCACATTATTCGGTAGCCTATTAAATTTGGGCCTTAGAAAAATTATCTTCAGAAACAAATGGCTTCAAACTTCAAACAGAGCAAAAATACTGTGAAAACTTTTTCATTAACACAACTCAAGTATTGCCTTCAGGACGGCTTCAAGTCAGGATACCCTTTAGAGCTGATCGTAAATTACTCGGTCACACATATGAAACCGCTGTTCGGCGGTTCGTAAAATGTATCTGAACTTTATATATGAATCCTGAGCACTGGGTCACATGAGCAAAACGAACAATAGGATTCCCATTGAGCCATACTACTTCATTCCGCATCAATGCGTTTTATTGCCCGAAAGCAAAATAATCAAGTTACGTGTTGTTTTTGACCCTTCGGAACGTACTTTATCTCAAATTTCATTAACTGAACTTATGATGGTACGCCAAACCATCCAAAAAGAATTGTACTCAACTTCTCTTCGTTTATGCAGACGTAAGTATGCTCTAACGGTAGACATTACTAAAATATATATAATTGGCACAGAAGAGATTTTTAAACGGTTTTTTTATTTTGCATACTTTTGGCAAATGTACTGAGGCGAATTCTTATCTTTTTTTTACATATTTGTTAGTTTTCTTTATTTAATTGGCTAACTCTTATAAAAATCATTTTCGAGAAAAATGTTTGGCTAATTTACACTATGTGGCCAAACAAATAAAAAGGCCCTACTATCCTAACTTTATAAACAAATTGCTCATGTGATCTTATTTCTATTATATTTGGTGGTGTTTTTTTATTTAGCGTGTATAAATATCTATATGTATATAACCAGTGCAAGTAGTACAGTAGTAGGCTAATACTTGCTCTAAAGTTCTCAAAATTTATTTATTTTTTTTTAAATTTGATACGTATAGATTTTATAGTATAATTTAAGTAATAAACGGTGAAATTATATTTTTTTTGAATTTCCAACAGATACAGCAACATTTTAACCGAGCGGTTCTGTACTGTGATAGAGTCACAAGTCTCTGAAATTGAGATTTTAAATTAGGGAGAATTTTTGTGGCTTGAGATAGGGTTACCAGATCGGTCCAACGAAAAATCAGTACATCTCCATTAAAAAAGCAAAAAAAAAATAAAGTTTTAAGACACATTCAAGAATTTATATACATCAACAATACTTTTTTCATGTCATACTGTATACGCCATGAAAAACAAGTATTATTTATCTTAGAGAAGAAATTAGAAAGGGCACCCACCGCCATGAGCAAAAGAAAGGGCAAAGCAAGGGGATTGTTTTTGCAAAGCGGACGTAAAAGCATAATTGCCTTTTCTTTTCATTTTTGTTACAGTTGCCAATAACTGCAAGTACTCCAAATATTATCTGTAAAATGAATTTAATTTTCGAAATAATTTCACTTCACATCATATTTATAACCTCACAAGTCTTGATCTGTACACTTACCGATAACTTGGGAACGTCGACGAATTCCAAAAGTTTGAAAACTGGAGCTTCCAATATAATTACATTCACATCCGTTTTCGTACGACAAGTATGAAAATTAAACGAAAACACGATTGATTTGAAAGAATTATAAACGTTTTTGACAATGTTGGTGACTGTGAATAACAGTATCGAAAGTCTCGATAACGATCGATATATTTTGTTTCTTTTCATCCGATTTAAAAAGCGTTCAGTGCGTTTATCGAATGTGCGCGTGTGTGTATCCAATAAAATTGGATAAATTTGCGAAAAAAAGGCGTTCGCGCCGAAAATCAGTACAATTCATTGAAAATCAGTGTATCAGTACGGGAGTCTAAAAATCAGTACATCTGGTAACCCTACTTGAGACGATTTTGCTATTCAGTACGTGACAGTCACAAAAATCTCTCAATTGAAAACGAACAGATCTAATCAGAGATGTATTTACACATGAATGAAAATAAATATGTCGATAACAAATATTAAATTTTCTATAACATAGTCAAAAAGCATAATTACCAATAAAAATGAAAATAAGTTTTGACTTTGTTTCAGAATTTATACGAAATTTATGTGAAATTAATTTATTTTTAACTTTTTCGTGTTAGAGTTGCTGCTAACTTTCAGGTCACAAATTTGGGACAATATTTTGTGACTAAAGACTGTGTTGTGAATAGCAACTAGTCACAATTGGAGATTTTATCTCAAAATGTCTCAAATCGTAACTGGAGACTGCTTACAGAATTACTCTATTTGTTTACACCATAGCAAAATTTTGCAACCTTTTTCAACACATAGAAAAAATGGTTTGGTATTTTTTCCATATCTTTAAAAGCTCTCAACTCTTGTCATCGTCATTACGCACACTGATCGTCCTCTACTGCTTTAGTGATTCAGACCTTCCCTTAAAAAAAAACCAAACAAATAGTTTTTTCGGCAAAATCAATTTATTTTATTCAAAATAGTCTCCTTCTGCTTCAATGCAGCTTTTCGCACGGTCCAAAAGCATGTTGAGGGAGTGTTTTAGCTCGTTGGCCGGTATGGCCGCCAGTATGCCGGTGCAAGCTTTTTGAATGGTCTCTACGTCTGCATAACGCTTTTCTTTCTTGGGCAAATGCATTTTTCCGAAAAGGAAGAAGTCGCACGAGCCATATCAGGTGAATACGGGGAGTGGTTAATGGTTAAAATGTGGAGTTTTTGTCAAATAATTGGTCACAAACGTCGAATCGAATGTTCGATTCTTAGCAATTTGTGGTCATCAGTCAATTTGTGCGGAGAAAACCGTGCACACACCTTTCGTAAGCCGAAATGTTCGGCCAAAATGCGATAAATCAATGTTTTGGAGAAGCTCCACTTCATTACCATGAATTTCAGTGATGATTTCGGCTGATTTTTGATGAATTCACGCAGTTTCAATGGAATTTCCGGTGATCACGGATTTTGATTGGCCCACATGTTGATCGTCATTTATATCCTCACGACCACTTTGAAAACATTGAAACCACTCGTGTACTTTGCTACGGGATAAGCAATTATCGCCACAAACTTTTTTCATCAATTGAAACGTTTCGGTAAAAGTTTTACCAATTTTAAAACGAAATTTAATATTGGCTCTTTGTTCGAAGCTCAAAAGCACGTAGTAGCGGGATGCCAAAAATGGTAGCAACAAGGCAAAAAAAAAAACACTTGTACGAGTTGCAACGAATTATCACCATACAGATTGACAAATTGCGGAAAAAGTTGGCGTAAAACCAGATGTTTTCAATGTACAAGGAATTCTAAAAAAAATCCGATACCATAGAACGTCGGAAGTTGCTCAGAAAACCACCACTTTCGTGCAGCAAGATTGAAGTTTGCTGAAAGTCGTATCAAATGGAAGAAAAGATGGAGCCGTGTGCTGTTTACAGATGTAAATATAATCTATGTACATACATACTTTTATAATCCATATATATATATATATATATAATAATGCCACTTATCGTTGTAATATTACTCGTATAACTTAAAAACGGACTCACCCATCCAAACCAAATCTTGAGACTTGGTTCAAACTATTTAGTAGATGGTATATATGAAATTTGCACAAGCGGTTGTTTTGTTTTCAATTGAAACAAATGTATTCAATAATTGTTAATGGGGATTTTTGTGTCAAATTGACATTTTTTAAGATGGGGCAGAGAACGTACATTTATAGAGAAGGTTCATGGTGTGCCGATTGTCAAAATGTTCCTCTTTTTGGAGGGGTTGAGTTTTCTATTAGTGGATTTCACCACAAAAATATTATTAGCGGATTTCACCAATATTTAACATGAAGGGGTCGAAAATAGCAGAATTGAGCATTTTCAGTGTTAAATGAGAAAAATAATGCTAATTTCAATGTTTAGAAATGTACGCTTACAGATTCGCGTGTTTACAATGCGCAAACGACTATGGATATCATTTATAGATATGTATTATGAAGGATATACATACATACATACATATGTATTTGATATCGAAGCACATAAGTATTCATGTACATACATACATATGTATGTACATATGTGCAATTTGACCTATTTAATGATGAATTCCATTAATCATATTTGTATAGTTACCTAAATATTATAATTATTATCATTATAATTAATAAAGTTTTGTTAAGTTATTATACTATATACATAGTGTTATATACACATTTCTTTGCTTTGGGCATTAACGGTTTTGATAACGTTTTAAAAGACCATGCCGTCGCACAGATTCACATACATACATAAGCATCCCTACAAGAATTGAATGATAGAAACTAACACAATAGCAATTTTCTCACTAACACAAATGCATAGACTTCAGAAATTATTGTATACCTATCCACAAGTAAGAAAGAGACGATTCAGATTATTTTCTTTCGGGCTATGATTACACGTGCAAAACTGAAATAGCTGATATACACACAGTGTAGAGTCAGAGAAACTAAAAACATATGTTCTCTGGACATATACTGTATGTATATATATCAGCCGTTATTTATTCTTATTAAACGCGAAAATATAGTGGAAGAAGAAGAAAAAAAGCGCAAACAAGTGTAAGCAATTGCTTAAGTGAAATAAAATTTTTAAATTTAAAAATTTCGAAGAGGGATCTGTTTTAAAACATTAAAAAAAATAAGTGAAATGAAAAGAAGACATTTTGCTAATTGTCTTTCAAAAGAAAAAAGGACTTTCCAGTCCAATATAAATGTTATAAAAAAATATTTGAAAGGTGAAAGTGAAAATGAAAGTGGAAGTGTTAGTTCAAGTGCGTTTTTTGAAGGGATTCCTCTTGTAGGTAATTGGGAACCTGATCCTTCAGTGTTAGGTTCAGTAGTAGCAAATTATGAAAGTGATGCTAGTGATACTTTGAGCTTTTCTAGCGATGTAGGTTCTGATTCTGAGCCCGAAGCGTCCACCTCTATAGGGTTTAGTGTCGTTTCAGAAAATAACGACGAAATAAATAAATGTAATGAAATTAAGTCGTGGGCTATCAGAAACAACATATCGCAAATCGCTTTAAAAGATCTTCTAAAAACATTGCGCAAAGTAGGTGTTGATGGTATGCCACTATCTGCAAAAACACTACTAAATACTAGTAAGGAAAAAATAAATATCACTGAAATGCAAGATGGGGAATTTTTGTACCTAGGAATTCAAAACTATTTTGTTTCAAGTCCTTTTAATTACTTGGAAGGGAAAAATGAGGTTTATTTAGATATAGGAGTTGATGGGTTAAAATTGTACAAAAGTTCAAACAGGGTATTATGGCCTATCTTGGGTTCAGTTGTAGGTTTCCCTAATATAAGCCCGTTTATGATAGCATGCTATTCCGGGTTCAAGAAACCAAGTAACATAGATCCATTCATGTCCGAATTTTGTGCCGAGGTCGTGTCGCTAAGGGCAACCGGCATTAAAGTTGGATTTAAGCCAAACGTTTTGAAATTTAACATTCGTCTTTTTGTTTGTGATTCCCCAGCGAGGGCTTTTGTAACAGGCGTTATATCACACAACGGGAAAAATGGTTGTCCAAAATGCTGCCAGGAAGGTACTTACCAAAAAAATAGAGTAAGTTTTCAAAAAAAAATCGGTTCCTTAAGATCGGATACAACGTTTATGTTACGTTCAAATCCTGCGCATCATTTGGAAGATTTCAAATTCAAAAAGAGCATTTTGGAAGAATCAGATTTTGGGATGGTTTCTCAGTTTCCCCTTGACAGTATGCACTTAGTCGACTTAGGAGTAACAAAGAAATTACTTAAACTTGCAACAAAAAAGGCCAATCATACTATTATTAACGAAAAGCTTGACTATGTCTCTAAATTTATCCCATCAGAGTTTGGCCGCATATCTAGAAGTTTAGATGAGATTCATAATTGGAAATCGACTGAGTTTAGGCAGTTTTTGCTTTATTCTGGTATATTCGTTCTTAAAGATTGTATCAGTACCGATCAATACTATCACTTCCTGCTGCTACATAGTAGTATTCGACTTTTGTCAAATGAAAAATCGCACCGAATCGAAGCCGATATTGCCCAACAAATGCTAACAGATTTCGTCAATATTTTTGGAATTTTATATGGTGATGAATTGGTTAGCTTTAATATTCATGGACTACTTCACTTGGCAGATTGCGTAAAACAGTTTGGACCATTAGATTCTTTTTCAGCGTATCGTTTCGAAAACTATATGCAGAATATAAAAAAAATTTTAAATACACCCAATAAAATTCTACAGCAAATATATCTTAGACTTCATGAAAAACAGGGTATTGAATCAAATTCAGAGAATGTGCCAAAATTTGCATCATTTGATTTAAATCCCAACAAGCCGAAAGATAGTTTTTGTTTTAGTGAGTTGACAGGACCAATGAAGGTATTTAATGTCATAAAGTCTCAACAGTCGCATCAAATTGTCTGCAAAGTTTTCAGAAAGACTGAAATGAACCTGCAGAATCGTCAAGTGGCCTAGGGATTGTAGTCGCAAGTGAGTTAGATGAAGAAATGGTAACAGTTCCTATCGAAGACATTGATTTCAAATACTTTTGTATTCCTATCGAAGATAAATATTTGCTAATACCACTTTTACACCATCTTTTTAACACATTTTCCCATTAACCACTGATTTGCACATTCCACTTTCAATTCCACAACTTTCAAATTTAATATACAATTTTGGTTTCACTAATATAACCAAAACTGTATATAAATACAATATAATAAAAAACATAATAACAAATAAAAAATATAAAACATCATAAAAAATATACAGTATTGTTCATATGTTAAGCATCAAACTACAAATGCAATATGTTGAACGACATATTAACAATACTGTACATTTTTATGATGTTAACCTAATATAATTAATAAAATATAATATAATAATAATATAATTATTATATATAATAATATAATTATTATATATACAAATGAGTAACATATTCGAGACGCAAGATGAAGGTGGTAAGTTAAAAGGAAAATATCCATCGAAATAAGTATAAATATATTAAAAATTATTAATTTTTTAGTAGAGATTCCAATCGTTGAGAGGATTGAGCGGCGCCAATATTCAGTGGGAACATCAAGAACGCAACAAAACTCAGGTCATTTTTAACATAAAGCTTCTAAAAAAATATACTATATATTAACTTTTTAAATTTAAGATATACTTGAAGCGTTAAAAACGATCATTGCGGGCCAAAAAAATATTCAGGAAAGGCTGGAAAAATTTGAGGAAAATATATGTATAACTTTGCAGAACCAAAAAACGCTTAGTGAAGGCCAATCGTCACTGGTTCACAACCAAACTGCAATATTTGAAAAACTGAATGAGATGGAGTCGAAAGTAAGTGTTTTACAATATTGTATGTACACTCAGTAATAAAAGTAAATCTAAGACTTTATTTATATCTTTTCGTCTAAATTTATTTCTTAGATTGTCGAAAAGGCTGAGGTTTTGGCGCAAAATAAGTCAATCAGAGAATGCAAAGTTCTCTTAAAACGAGTTGAGCAGTCAGTGTGCCGCATAACCGGCGAAATGACTGATAAAGAGCTGGACGACGTCGCTAGCACTTTTCCGATGCAGTCGCAAGCAACAGTTGCGGAAGTGGAAGATAGACTGCAAAGCCAAAACTATGCCCAAGCAATGGTAACCTAAAAAATAAAATATAATAAGTTTACTACTAGTTACAATACTTTTACTTCTTTTAAGACTACATTCCTCCACAAACTTAAAGGCGCCAGTGATAATGTGGCTGACGTAATACCTAAGGTTTTCTCAGATGAGCTCATGGAAGGTTATAATTGGGATGGCAGATGGAGCAAGAAATCCCTATGCAAGTTGGCGCTGGTTGATACCATTTTAAGAAGTATACACATATACATAATTGCAACTTAATGTTTACTTAAAATGTTTACTAATATATATGTATTTTTCTTTTAATTTAGATGTGTTTCAACAACAAGGATGTAGGAGTTTTGAGCAAAATATAAAGCGGTCAATACTGCTCAGCCATCACAGGTTAAAGCAGCGTAGTTATTTAAAAAAAAGGAAACAATAATTACATTTAAAAACTAAACAAATTAAAACCAAAAAATGAAGCTTTAATTTTATATTAATTTGTTTTTACTTTTTGTAGAATTTTTTTATTACATGAATTAATGAATATTATATGAATTAAAATGAATTTTTCTAAATAAAATAAATTACAATAAATTAATAAATACATAATTTTTACATGTGCTTACATCACATATGATTGTCGCAACTGCATGATATTTACATCATATGTGATAGTCACACATGCCTGAGTTTTACATCACATATGATTGTCGCAACTGCATGATATTTACATCATATGTGATAGACACACATGCCTGAGTTTTACATCACATATGATTGTCACAACTGCATGATTTTTACATCATATGTGATAGACACACATGCATGATGTTGACATCAAGCATAACAGGCATTCATGACAGAGATTTATATCATTAATGACACAAATTTTTATTCTAAACATCGTTGGAGTGAGCAGTGTAGCTATATGTTGTTCGGGTTGTTAAACTCAGTAAGTAAGAAAGAAATGCAATATCACATGTATACAAAAGTTTTTGTCAACTTTTTCATATTGCCCTTAAAAATGTGATAGAAACTTGCACTGAGCCAGTGACAGAAAATTGTGTCACTAGTGAATGTCATATGATTGATCATTTGATTATCATCGTTCTTGTAGGGATGTAATAAAGATTTTATAAAACCATACGCATAATGTTCACATATTCACATATGTATGTATGTACATATGTATGTATGTAATTTTGTGTGCACGTAAACAAATTTGAAAGAATCATTCGCATAATGTTTGTAAATATGTCTACACACCAATTTGTGTGTAAATATATACACCCATTGTATCATACAAAAACTCCGTTGTCACGGACAACCAATTGCCGAACTTCACGTTTTATCAAAAATTCAAACATTGTGTTGTTAGTAGAAAATCCAAGCTGTGCCGAAAAAAAAACGAATGGCCGCCGATTGTCACCAAACCAGCGTAAATATGTATGTTTGTGCGTGAGCTTGCATACATATCGACGCAGCTGCGTAAAAATATTTCAGAATTACAAAATATTTTTTACATTCTTTGACAAAGACAGTCAATCCCGGTTATGTACCACAATCAAAGATACAGAATTTTGTGGTTTGATAAAAATAAAAATGTAATATGGCACATAAGCTAGTGCGGATACTTAAGCGAGTGGTCCTTAAAACAATAACTTCTATGTATTTCAAAAAACAAACCGTGAGATGCAGCAAGATGTAATATAGGCTGTTAAGAGTGATGAGGGAGGGATTTGAAATTCATTTAAGCGGAGTACTACTTAACCGGGATTGACTGTACACAAAAATCAGAAGAATATTGAATATTTTCTTTGAAAAATTTATAGACTTGAAATTCGACAAATGAACTATGTTATCTATTTTATTCTAATATTTTTTAATACTTATATTTGCGGGGTTGTCACATTTTCCTTCTCAAACATTTCAGAAATATAAGTACGCTTGCGTTCATGAATGAAAATTTTGTTGTTGGGAAACTTACTATAAATTTTGACGTCGGCAATTTGGCTGCCATATTGGTTTCTGATGCTTTTTCAAACAATTTTTGTTTCTGTAGAACAATATTTGTAATTTTTGCGGGTGACATATTCACATGTGAACGCATGTAAGTATGTACATATGTTGTGTATGCATTGTTTGTGTGGTAATGTCATACGCACATATTTACATGTGTACTCATATTGTAAGTATGTATGATGGTTTTTGAGACTATTGTTGTTTTTCAGAAGAATGTTTGTATTTTTACAATGTTGCTAAGGAGAGTATTATAGTTTTGTTCACATAACGGTTGTTTGTAAGTCCTAAAATTAAAGAGTCAGATATAGGGTTATATATACCAAAGTGATCAGGGTGACGAGTAGAGTTGAAACCCGGATGTCTGTCTGTCCGTCCGTCCGTCTGTCCGTCCGTCCGTGCAAGCTGTAACTTGAGTAAAAATTGAGATATCATGATGAAACTTGGTACACGTATTCCTTGGCTCCATAAGAAGGTTAAGTTTGAAGATGGGCAAAATCGGCTCACTGCCACGCCCACAAAATGGCGGAAACCGAAAACCTATAAAGTGTCATAACTAAGCCATAAATAATTCGCATTAGGAAGGGGCATATTTGGACGCAATTTTTTTGGAAAAGTGGGCGTGGCCCCGCCCCCTACTAAGTTTTTTGTACATATCTCGGAAACTACTATAGCTATGTCAACCAAACTCTACAGAGTCGTTTTCTTCGGGCATTTCCATATATAGTTCAAAAATGGAAGAAATCGGATAATAACCACGCCCACCTCCCATACAAAGGTTATGTTGAAAATCACTAAAAGTGCGTTAACTGACTAACAAAAAACGTCAGAAACACTAAATTTTACGGAAGAAATTGCAGAAGGAAGCTGCACCCAGGCTTTTTTTAAAAACTGAAAATGGGCGTGGCGTCGCCCACTTATGGACCAAAAACCATAAGGAACCTCAGGAACTACTCCACCGATTTCAATGAAATTCGGTATATAATATTTTCTTAACATCCTGATGACATGTACGTAATATAGGTGAAATCGGTTCACAACCACGCCTTCTTCCAATATAACGCTATTTTGAATTCCATCTGATGCCTTTTCTGTATAATACGAGTATATACATTAGGAACCAATGATGATAGCGGAATAAAACTTTACAAAAATACGGTATTTGAAAAATATGTAAATGACGTATGTATAATGAAATCTCGATTATCACTTTATCGTGCGAGAGTATAAAATGTTCGGTGACACCCGAACTTAGGCCTTCCTTACTCGTTTGATTTACATACGTACGCATAGATTATTTGTGTGAGAATGTCATACATATGTATGTGTGTTCATAAATATAGAGAAGCGCGCGCTTTTTATATTACTGATAAATGACAATATCTTGATTTTAAATTGATTTGTACTTGCACATATGTACTTATGTATCTGCAGGATAGATGCGTATGAAAGTTTTAAATGATAAGAGGTATGATTTCATACATATATAATATATTATGTTTTTAGGATATTAAGATAATATTTCATATATATAGCATATATACATATACATGCATACGAAATCATATAATATTATCAAAGATAAGAAATATAAATATATTTAAAAAGTAGCTTTTATTTGGACATTAACTACAAATATTACCATGAAAATAGCATAATTTAATAATAATGTTATCAATTTTGCATGAATTCACAAAAATTCGCAAAATGATATTCATATCAATTGATATGATTGCATGTAAACGTATAAAAATATAAGCAAAAGAGCAACATACGTCTGTAATAGCAATGTATATTTCTGTGCATAATTTTCATTCAATGCTCAGTTCTGTTCACTCATCTCTGTTAAAATTTCTCCTTCTCAGCCAAAAGTGGTGAAATCCACTAATAGGATTTTGTTAGCTCTTAAAAGTTCACACGTCTGTCCGCAATTGAACCTTCTCTGGATTGGGATTGTGCTGTCAAATTGTTATGTTGTTATATCTTTCATGCGGTAATTTCATTTCGGAAGTGCAATAATTAAAGTAAATTTTTAGCGATAACACTGGTAAACAAAAATCCACTGTTTTTTTGTGACAGGAATAGAACAAAGTGTTTATTATGTAAAAATTGCCACAAATGCAGCAAATAGCTACAGATTTCTTCTATTACTTATAGTTTTTTTGCTATGAAGATTTCTCTTTAAGAAAAAAACACCACATATCTATTGGTGTAGATATGTATATTATTGTTATATCGTCAATGGATTCCGCGATATTTTGTTTTTGGAGTATACCTTAAATTTATCCAGCAGTAATCGACAAGCAGGCTGGCACTCCATTTGCCTTGGTATCGTTTCTCCATAGCAGAAATGTCGTGGTGGAACCGTTCCTCATGATCGTCACTTACGGCCCCTAAATTTTCGGAGAAAAATTCCAGATGGGAGTCCAGAAAGTGAATTTTAAGGGCAGTAGGCAGTAAGTAGTTCAGTCACAAGATCTTTGTAATTAATTGTCAGCTTTCACATTTCTAAGAAAATTTTTAATAACGCTTTTAAAGGTACTCCAGGCTCGTATTTCAGTTTCATTGAGCATTTCAGTCAGTCTCTCGCACGGCTGTCCCATTCGCAAAGGAAGCAACAATATTTAGTATATACTAGTTGCATTCCAAGAAGAAGGGCTGTTACTTTTATGATATTGTCCAACCATACTCATTATAACGGATGTACTCTAAAAGAACTCTCATATTCTCATATGATTCCTTCATATGAACCGCATGAACTAAGGTTACAGATGGATATTTATTACCGTTATGAACCAATACCGACTTTAAACTAAGTATAAAGGAATCAATGAATAGACGCCAATCACGTGGATCATGTTTCTGTACTAATGCGTTAAACAAAAGGTTAACTTCTGAACTCGAAGAAAGCAATTTAGAAGGTGTTTCTTCCTTTTTTTTTAAATTAATATTTACATCTCTTTGAAGAGTCTGGATGCTAAAAGTTTCGACTGCGATTTTGAAAGGCTTAGATTTCGAACTAAGACATTAAGTTCACCCTGCGAAATTAGATGTGGCACTGTTGAACATCCTGGCAAATCAAATAAAGGATCTCTTTTCATTTCCTTTGCGGTTTCTGTAACATGGCTCAAGCGGAGTAAAATTACGTTTTTGCGATTTAAAAGTTAGTTCTCCGCACACATAACAAAAACTGTTGGCACTGTTAACGCACTGCCTAGGCATTGTACCTAAAGATCTTAAACACAGTAATTTTAAAAACATTAAAGAATGTGAACCCAAAAACGTTTTGCTATCCAAACATAGAACTCGTAACCGACTCGGACTCGTCAGTCTACTGATAAATTTTGTAAAACAAAATGATCGTAAAATCCGTTGTTTACTTCAAACAAGCAGGCAGAACCGGATAAATTCCTGATCGTATGAAAATTTTAGAAATTTTGAAAACTATAAAAATTCATACATATATGCATACGTATGTTCATATGGCATTTTATTGAACATTAAAACTTAAAATACATAATTCATACAGGTGAAAAATTGGTATATTAAGCAAAAAATAAAAGAAATCTGTTATTCCAGAACTAAGAACAGAAAAATTAGAATAGAAATAAGGAAAAAATATTTACATTGCTACATAATTATTTGTCGCTACTTGATAACAAGCGCAATTGTTTGCAATGAACTGGACTAAAGTCGGTATCATCGCTGGAGATATCCATTTCAGCAATGTGAATATCATGCGAACAAAATGTGTAGGTAAGAGTTATCGAATAAAGGGATTTCCCAGTTACTATTATGTATGTTCATTTCAGTAATGGTGCTAAGTGTGGTAAAAACAAACATAATTACAAGACAGTGATTTAAAAACCCTTGAAAATAAAAATTTTTTTACAAAAAACCTTTTTCTCAACCGTGTAACTTCAAATCCGTGTAAAAAGAAACTGTGTAAAAAAGAGTTGGGTGTATTTTTAAACATATTGTAGAGTGCATTCCTACAAACGGTAAGTCTTAAATTGTTCAAATAAATATTACTTGTATGTAATTGTTTAATTATCTTTTTTTTTAGCGATCCGTCGGCGTCTCATATCGTTTGCAATTTAACTACTAGATTATTTATTTCAATTAATATGTCAAACAACGGTCAGTATTGAACAGTTAAAGTCAAATACATGTCTGCATGTGTGTTTCTTTATTTGAAAAAAAACATATTGTGTTCACTGACTGCAGATGAACGCGCACAAGCTTATGCATCGCAAAGTGAACGTAAGACCCTCTAACTGTATTGAATCTTGCACGGCGATCACGAACATGTCGTACTATTTTGGCTGAAATGATGCGTGCTGCTTTTAATAACAACAGTCAGATTGATTATAGTATGTACAGATACATTAGAATAATGGGCGCCGTTTGTTCGCATTGTTAGCCGACTAACTTTCAAATTGAAACACTCGGGATGTGTTGTGCTAATGGCAAAGTGAAAACTGAAGTGTTCAAAAATACTATTTACATTTGAAATGAGGATACTGTTGATGTTGGCAAGGAAAAGTTATTGCCAAATTTGATTGAAGCTACGATCTTAACTGCTAAATCAAAAAGAGAAGTTTCCAACCGATGATTCCAACCGATATGCCACTTCAATTCGAACGATTACATTTAAGTTTTAAAATAGCTAACAATTAATGAAATATTTTTTAATTTGGTTAAATGAATTTGATGTTAAAATACATTTTTTTATTTCATATTATAAGCACATACCGGGCCTCTAATCTATTATAAATATAATAACTTGTCTATTACAATAAATATGTAACTTAAGGTCTTTGTACATTTTACTTACTTCTAAGTATGAATATAAAGACATACATATTTATGTTTAAATAACTGGGACAAGATTTTATTTGTAAATATGTATGTATATATTTAATACATCAGCAATTAAAAATATATTAATGATTAAATAATATCCTGTAATGCTGCAGCTGGTTTTCAGTTGTTTTTTCACATTTTGAAATCCTGAAAATAAATAAAAACAATTATTATATCACCCCTATTCTGCGCACTTGACAGATTCACCATATTTCTAATTTATCATGATCGGGAATTTATCAAACTTTTCGTATTCTGTGTCATAAATAAAAAGCAAGTATTTTATTTGTAAAAACACTGTGAAGAGCATTTGACTTCTTGAGAATTTATGAAGAAAAGATAAATTCTCAAGCAGTCAAATGCTCTTGACCGTGTTTTTACAAATAAAATACTTGTTTGTTCATCTTATTGTGAAAATAAATTTTGAGGAAATGGAAGATATTTTACTTTTAATTTTATTATTAAAGGAAGACGAAAATTCTGAAAATAAGGATCGTGCACGTCATTTAAAAAGTTTACGCGATGCTAGCAATCTACTTAATCTCATTAAGCGAGAGTACGTTTATGCAAAATTTTCATTTACCACATAAATTTGCCGCCGCTTAATAGACAAAGAAATGGAGGATGGAGTCATATGTAGAAGTCCTTTCAATTGAGGAAAGTTCTCTAATCGCCATTCACTTGGGAGTGGCCAAGAACGATTATTTTACATATGGTTCAAGCAGCTTACGACTTCCGGTCTATGACCAAGTATCCTCTGGGTAGCCTAATAACATCCGTTTGAAGGCGAGCTAAAGTGAGAAGGCGAAACATCCCCTCCACAGGGTTGTGCGCTGGGTTTGGGACCCGCCACATAAAAAATAGTTCCAATGGAAAAGACAAAACAGCCTCGGATCAGAGACCTCCCTTTTGATGACGATCATAGCAAACGAAATAAGGACTACGATTTAAGGGCATGCACCTGGAATGTTCGGTCTCTTAATTGGGAAGGTGCCGCTGCCCAACTGGTTGCTGTCTTCGTTAGATTGAAGGCTGACATCGCCGCCGTCCAAGAAATGCGATGTACGGGACAAGAACTGAGGCGAGTAGGTCCTTGTGGCATTTACTGCAGTGAGAGACTCCGTCGCCGAGTACTGTCATTCACTCCGTTGGATGAACGTCTAGCCGAAATCCGCATTAAAGCGAAGTTCTTCATTATATCGCTGATTTGCGCCCACGCCCCGACGGAAGAGAAGGTCGATGCGACCAAAGATGCCTTCTATGAGCGTTTGGAGTGCACCTATGAGAGCTGCCCATCCACGATATCAAAATCGTGCTTGGCGACTTTAACGCCAGGGTGGGTAAAGAAGGTATCTTTGGCACTACGGTCGGTAAATTCAGCCTACACGACGAAACATCCCCAACTGGATCGAGTCTGATCGACTTCGTCGGGGCCCGAAATATGGTTATCTGCAGTACTAGATTCAAGCATAAGAAAATTCATCCAACCACCTGGCTGTCTCCGGATCGAAAAACTACCAATCAGATCGATCATGTTGTGATTGACGCAAGACTCGTCTCCAATGTCTTGTTGCAGCCAAGATGCGCACCCTATGCTGCAAAAAACGCACATCAACAAACACAAGGAAAGCTCGACGTCGAGAAGCTGCAATCCCAACAGACAGCAGAATGATTCTCTACTCGACTTGCACTCCTGCTCTCTGAGATCACTCGTCAACAACTAGGTACAAGGGAACTGTGGGACAGCATTTAAAACTCATTACGTACAGATGCACCCGAAACCATTGGTCTTCGGAAAACACAAAAGAACAGCTGGTACAACGAGACTGCCTACCTCGCAACGTTACGGTCGACTACAACACGTGCGGAATGGGATTGATACCAAGAGTTGAAGAGGGAAGCGAGAGGCATTTGCAGACAGAGAAAGAAAGAGACCGAAATGCGTGAGTATGAAGAGCTTGATAAGCTGGCCAACAGGGGTAACGCTCGAAAATTCTACGAACAAATGCGGCGGCTTGCAGAAGGTTTCAAGACCGGAGCATACTCTTGTAGAAGCCTCAAAGGTGATGTAGTGACCGATGCCCAGAGCATACTTAAATTATGGAGGGAACACTTGTCCAACATGCTGAATAGCAGTCAACGTACTACGCCAGAAGAAGGCGATCCAAATTCCTCAATCGATGACGATGGAGCAGACGTTCCACTGCCCGACCATGAAGAAGTTCGAATAGCAACTATCCGTCTGAAGAACAACAAAGCAGCGGGGATCTGGAAAATCAACAACCGACCAGATATTCACCATGCGCCAAATCATGGAAAAGACCCGTGAAAGGAGAATCGACACACACCACCTCTTCGTCGATTTCAAAGCCGCTTTCGACAGCACGAAAAGGAGCTGCCTTTATGCCGCGATGTCTGAATTTGATATCCCCTCAAAACTAATACGGCTGTGTAAACTGACGTTGAGCAACACCAAAAGCTCCGTCAGAATCAGGAAGGACCTCTCCGAGGCGCTCGATACCAAACGAGGTTTCAGACAAGGTGACTCCCTATCGTGCGACTTCTTCAACCTGCTTCTGGAGAAAATAATTCGAGCTGCAGAACTAAATAGATATTGATATCATCGGCCTCAACACCCGCGCCGTTAGTTCTGCTTTCTCTAGACTGGACAAGGAAGCAAAGCAGATGGGTCTGGCACTGAACGAGGGCAAGACGAAACTCGCGACTTGGCTCTCACGTCACTGTTGACAGTCATAACTTTGAAGTTGTAGATAATTTCGTCTATTTAGGAACCAGTATTAACACCACCAACAATGTCAGCCTGGAAATCCAACGCAGGATAACTCTTGCCAACAGGTGCTACTTCGGACTGAGTAGGCAATTGAGAAGCAAAGTCCTCTCTCGACGAACAAAAACCAAACTTAATAAGTCATTCATAATTCCCGTCCTGCTATATGGTGCAGAGGCTTGGACGATGACAACAACTGATGAGTCGACGTTGCGAGTTTTCGAGAGAAAAGTTCTGCGAAAGATTTATGGTCCTTTGCGCGTTGGCCACGGCGAATATCGCATTCGATGGAACGAAGAGCTGTACGAGATATATGACGCCATTGAAATTGACAGAGGCCTGCAAGTTGTTATGAAAGGTATTGAGCCAAGTGTTGAACCAATGGAAATCCACGAAGCACTTAAAGATCACGGTTTTAACCCCAAAAATGCTGCAAATATTTTTAATAAAAGCAAAATCCCACAGCCTATGTTCAAAGTTGAGCTAGAACCAGGAAACGAACCACTTGAAAATAAACTGTGTGCACCCCATTTACAAACTTCAATATTTGCTACATCGTAGTATCACTGTGGAGGAACCGCATAAAAGAAACGGCCCTGTACAATGCACCAATTGCCAAGAGTATGGTCACACCAGGTCTTACTGCACACTTTCCGCAGTGTGTGTAGCTTGTGGAGAGTTGCAAGATTTTGCCACTTGCACGTCAAACAAAAAAGACCCAAATGCCAAAAAGTGTGTAAACGGCAGTGGAAATCACACAGGAAACTACAGAGGATGTCCAGTCTACAAGGAGCTAAAAAATCGGATCAACCAACGTATAGTCTCCGAGCGCAATCGTAATGTACCGAACGTTATATCCTCCAATATGAATCCGCTGATAGCTCCATCATGCGCATTGCGTATCGTGTGCAAACGTCCTAAAGGCCTAGGAAAACTCACAACTACAGGAACAGCGAGTCTTATTGAGCCGCAAGAACAGCAGCCCCACGTTCATTCCGGTAGTCAATCGAATATCGAAACAATGATAGCGTCAATGCAACATAGCATGATGAACTTCATAACATTCATGCAGAACACAATGCAAGAACTCATGCGAACTGCTGCAACTGCTTGCTAACCAAAGTTCAAAATAATGAGCTCGCTTAAAATTGTTTTATGGAATGCAAATGGTATACCTCGCCATAAACTAGAACTGTCAAAATTTTTCAACGACAAGGAAATTGATATAATGCTTCTTGTAGAAACTCACCTAACCAATAAATACAACTTTAATGTATCGGGATATACCTTCCATTGTACGAATCATCCAGATGGAAAGGCGCATGGTGGAACTGGTATTTTAATCAGGAGTCGCATTAAACACCAATCTTTAACTGAAACTGCTGAGAATTATCTGCAAGCAACATCGATATGCGTGCAGACAAAGCAAGGTGACATTGCTTTGTCCGCCGTTTATTGTCCCCCACGTTTCACGATTACAGAGAAGCAATTTGTAGATTTCTTCAGCTCGCTGGGAGAGTGCTTTCTTGCTGCAGGTGACTATAACGCGAAACACCCTCACTGGGGTTCCCGGTTATGTAACCCGAAAAAGCTGCCATATTTAATTGACTTCGCAGTAACTAGGAAAATTCCTTACAGCCTTATTACTGCAGAAACAAGAGCAGACCTCTCATCAGACCACCCACCAGTTCTCTTCACTTTGCGGCATCAGTCACACTATAAAGAGTTACCCTATATGCTCACGTCAAAAGCTACAAACTGGTTACTTAGAACTCGAACCAAATTTAGATTCATCCGTCGATATTGAAAACAGCATTGCAGCATTCGAATCAACCATTATAACAGCAGCTAAAATTTCAACTTCTCAAAAAGGTTATATAGAAAACAAAAGGCATTGCTTGACTAATAGGGAAATTGAAATACTAGTATTACAAAAACGACGCCTACGAAGGGAGTGGCAGGTTCATAGATCACCAGCCTCAAAACAACTGTTGAAAGCGGCCACACATGCACTGACGAGAGCCCTCAGAAGCGAGGAACAGCGTGCGCAGTACCAGTATATTCAAAAGCTGTCACCGACTAGTACAAAGCACCCGTTGTGGAAAGCACACCAAACTCCAAGTGCGCCAATAGAGTGTGAAATGCCAATACGTGACAATAATGGCAAATGGGCTCGGAGTGATGCAGAAAAGTCAGCAACATTTGCTGCTCATCTAAAAAATGTCTTCCAGTCAAACCCAGAAACTAATGATTTTACACTTCCAACCGTACCCTATTTGATGGAATCTGAGCCAGTGGAATTCGTACCTGAAAAGATATCAAAAATAATTATGGAGAAATTGAAACCAATAAAAGCTCCTGGGCACGACTTAATTACTCAAAAAATGATTAGTGAGCTACCAAATTGTGCTATAATCTGTATCCGTATGTTTTTCAATGCAATCACAAAACAAGCTCACTTTCCTCAACAATAGAAAAAGTCAACTATAGAGGGGATACCTAAGCCTGGAAAGGACAAAACGCAGCCATCCTCCTATAGGCCCATCAGCTTGTTTTCGTGCATGTCGAAATTATTTGAAAAACTTCTTATGCTCCGCATTAAGCCACATCTTCAAACCCACAACATAATACCATCCCACCAATTTGGCTTCAGGGAAAAGCATGGAACGATCGAGCAAGTACATAGGATCACATCTGAAATTCGAACAGCTTTTGAAAAACGGAAATATTGCTCTGCAATATTTCTTGATGTCGCGCAGGCTTTTGATCGAGTATGGTTAGGTGGTCTCATGTACAAAATAAAAACGCTACTCCCTCAAAACACCCACGAACTGTTTAAAACCTACCTTTATAATCGAAATTTTGTAGTTCGATGTAACACCACTACATCTGAAGCCCAAACGATTGAAGCTGGTGTACCACAAGGCAGTGTTCTTGGCCCAATGTTATATGTTTTATACACTTCAGATATCCCGCTTGACTATGTCTACTTTTGCCGATGACACTGCGATAATCAGCCGCTCCAAGTGCCCAATTCATGCAAATGTGCTCCTAGGAAATCATATTGAAGCTGTGGCCAACTGGCTCGCAAACTGGAGGATAAAGGTTAACGAGCAAAAATGTAAGCACGTTACATTTACCCTAAACAAGAGCAGCTGTTCGCCTTTGACACTGAACAACGTGCAAATACCGCAAAGCAATCATATTACTTATCTAGGGGTCCATCTGGATAGGCGACTTACTTGGCGAAACCACATAGAGGCTAAAAGAACTTACCTTAAGTTAATTTATACTCCAGACTCAGCCCTGAGTCTGGAGTATAAATTCATTATATAGAACACTGTTTTAAAACCAATCTGGACATATGGGTGTGAGCTGTGGGGCAACGCGAATAGCAGCAACATAGAAGTTCTTCGTCGTGCGCAATCAAAAATTCTTCGCATAATCACCGGAGCTCCGTGGTATATCCGAAATAAGAACATCCAACGTGACTTAAGAATTCCAGACGTACGAACTGAAATAGAGCAACGAAGCGCGAAATATGCATTGAAACTTTCGGTTCACCCAAACCAACTAGCAAGATCGCTATTGCGTGTGAACAGGAGCTCAAGATTACGTAGAAACGACTTACCAGCACAGACGTAATATATTCTAAGCCCAGTTTAAAAAATAAACACCCATGTAGGGTGTAAATTAAGTGAATAGTTTAAGATTCGCAAACTTATTGTTAGACTCTTAAGTAGGGTAGATTCAATAAATAATAGCAAAGTTAAAAAAAAAAATTGACTTAGTTCAGCGAATTAAAAGACAGCGGCGACGATGGCTAGATCATGTTGTCCGAATGGATGAAAGCACTCCAGCTCTAAAAGTACTCGACGCAGTACCCGCCGGGGGTAGCAGAGGAAGAGGAAGACCTCCACTCCGTTGGAAGGACCAGGTGGAAAAGGACCTGGCTACGCTTGGAATATCCAATTGGCGCCACGTAGTGAAAATAGCATAAACTGTGAAACGCAAACGACTACTCGGTCCGACAAAATGCTTAGCTCAGATTTTATTTGGGCACAACTTAAGTATAGACTGTGGAACCGGGCATTAAAGTTACAGCGTTAACTAGCTTACCACCTCCTCAGTCAGTCTCAGCTTTACGACAATTTATTTGATGACGGTATACTGATCACGGTATCATTCTTATAAATTAGAAACTCTTGCTGTTGTTTTATCTATGAAGCATTTTCGCCATTATTTATTGGGTAAAAATTTTGTTGTCATCACTGATTATAACTCACTTAAAGCATCAAAAACTAAACAGGATCTATGTCCCAGGGTGCAAAGATGGTGGGCGTACTTACAGTCTTTTACACTTGACATACAATATAGAGAATGTAAACGAATGTCTCATGTTGACTTTTTTTCAAGAAATCTGCCTTCAGCAGAATTGACTTGCAAAATTCCTGAAAAACGAGTTAATTTGGCAGAAATATCTGACAATTGGCTTTTGGCCGAACAGCGCCAAGATTCTGAAATAGTTAATATTGTAAATAAATTGAAAAAAAATTCTCTTGCTGAGGACATTGCAAAAACTTACGAGTTGAGTGAGAGCAGGAATATTATATCGAAAATTCAGCGAAATGGTATAGCTCGATCTTTTTCAATTGTTCCACGATCATTTAAATGGTCCGTAATAAACCAAATCCATCCGAGTCAATCATGCACTTGGGATGGGAGAAGTCGTTAGATAAGGCCTACGACTATTACTAGTTCGATAACATGTCCAAGTATATTCGGAAGTTTGTTGAAAACTGCATTACGTTTAAAATGTTAAAGCCTTCTTCGGGTAAAGTTCAAATTAGGCTGAGCCCACACCGGATTAGTCAAAAACATCTTTGACTAATAAAACACAAAAACATCTTGTACTCTAACCCACACCAAGCGAAGCACAATGCGACATTTTGTCTTTTTGTCTAGCTTGGTGTGCATTGAAATAAAACGAAAAAAGAAGAAAGCGAATCAGTTCTTGCAAAGATGTCGTCGGTTTTGTAATTATATATTAGGCTCCTACCCTCGATCAAAAACACTAATTTTTCCGCGTCAATGTTCATTTTAACAACTTGTATGCAGAATAAAAGCGCAAAGAAAATGCGGAATTTTGACTATGAAAACCAACGGTTCAGCTATTAGCAACGAAACGTGTTTTTCTGTCGTGTCTTGTCTGTTCGTTGCGCCGTAGCTCAGCATGTATGGATCAACAACAAAGACGGTTTTGTCGCATTTAGTGTGCGTTGGCTGTATGAAAATACATAAGAAGTTCGACAACAGAGTATATCATTGATCAGAAGAACACCTTTACTAAATTTGTTTATTTAACCACACGCTTAAAATTTATGCTGAAAATTGCATAAATGCTGGCTCATTTACTAGTTTAAACATACTCAAATCAATATATTTCAAATATATACATACAAGTATAAATACATATATCTAAAATTAACAGATCGGCTTCTTCTCTCTGAGAACATATGTATATACCAGTGGTCGGCATTTCATAGCAAAATTTTGCAAACTAACTTCACACGTACGCTTACGCTCTATCGTTCAGTCGTTGTCGAGCCAGCAACGAATTAACATCACGCAAGACTATAGCGCAAAACCAAATATGCCCTGCGAGAAATATTTTATGATTCTAAATGGCTTTGGTGCCATGCAATGCCTTTTATGTTCCAAGTCTTTTAAAGATAATAGGGAATATATCCTTAAAAGACGTTTTGTTAATTTTCATTATACTCTTAATTAATTTTAAAATTTGCTTAATTTTAATTCCAATTTCTCACTGGGCTACTTTTTTTCGTGCTCACCAACACAGTGACAGATCCTCTCATGCCGACCACTGCTCTAGATAAATATAACTATAGCCGCCGCAAACTTATAGTTTTCGAGATATTTGCATTTAAAGTTGAGAATTTTTTGCACTTTTTATACACTTACATATTTATTTTTCAGTAATTATTTATATATTTACTTAATAAAAAAAATATGATTGTATCCCAAATACAAAAATCATTACTCCTTTTCTTAATATATAAAGATTTTTGATCGGCCAGGGTTATTTTTTTGAAGCGCGGCCGAGGGCCACCAACACAAAAAGGAGTTTTACTCAGAAACAAACTTGACACACCTCGGAGTTGGATCAGCCAGGATTTTTTTTTGAAGCGCGGCCGAAGGCCGTCAATGCAAAAAGAAGTTTTACTCAAAAAAAAACTTGACACACCGCGGTGTTGAATCTGTCAGGGTTATTTTTTTGAAGCCGGGCCGAAGGCCGCCAACGCAGAAAGAAGTCGGACGCGAATGGACTAATGTTTGCCCTGGTGTGGGATCGGCCAAGGTTGCCAATGCACAAAGGAAATCTAAAAGTTATGTTAAATAAGGTACACCAACGTCTTTAAACCACATTTTCTTTAACGGATGTTGTTACAACTAAACAATGTACGGTTTCTTTTTTTCCCGGTTTGTAATTATTTTCATATTCATTTCATTTGAATTCCGCGTTAATGCCTGTATCTAGTATACAAATTTAATAATATATAGCAGTATATTAAATTAAAAATATAAATATTAAAAATTTAAGTGTATTTAAAAAAATGAGTGCAAATTCATCAGGTAAGTTGATATAAGTTTTAAATTGATAACAATATAACTTAAGGCATTTAAATAGTGTGTATCGGAGCGTCAACCAGCTGAGGTGTCGTAAGGCGAACAAATGTGCTTAAAGCGTCGGAAGTGAAATCAATGTGGAATATTGTAAAAATAATCCAAACATTCGATTGTAAAGAAAAATGTATTTCCCTTGCGGAAGAGGAAGGATTGATTTTAAAATCAAAAATGTGTCATACACATAAAGTGCCAATGACGCTATCATTAAATAAAAGCAGCACTGTTGGGATGTGTTCCGATGCCTGAAAGGTGGTTGTCGGAACCGAACTGCGTTGGCAAGGTCAAGCGATACCTGGTTCGACAACGTAAAAATTCCACTTCCTCAAGTATTTTATTTAATATATGCGTATGCATCCCATTGGTCGCATGCGGAAGTGAGGAAGAACAGTTTTATCAGGGAACCAGTTTTATCTAGCGCTACTATATGTGACTGGTATAATTACTGCCGCGAAGCCGTAGTATTGTACTAGGTTGATCATCAGGTAACGGTAGGTAAAATTGGTGGCCGTGGTAAAATTGTTCAAATAAATGAGAGCAAATTTGGAAAGAGGAAATACAACAAAAGTAATAATAAAAACATTATTGTTTTGTTTTACGTAATTAATATATCTTTTCTTATTTTAGGGCGGAAGGTCGAAGGCCACTGGGTTCTTGGGATGGTTGAGAATGGGAGTGACGTCCTTAGGCTGGAGGCACATAAGTATGTCCCGGTAATGTGAGGTCTGCTGAGGTGCTCATACCTTGATAGAGAAGTACGTGGCAAAGAGTAGCATTATATGTACCGCTTGTTGGAAGGCTTACGACTGTCTGTCCAGTCACGGGTATGAGCACCGGCGGGTTAATCGCAGCGACTCCGATAATCCATTCAACGCAGAGGACGGAACCCACATTCAACGCATCAAGTCCCAGTGGCGCGTAGGTAGGAGTGCAGCCCTGTTGTCTATCGGACTCAATTAGTACTTGATGTGCCGTTTTTATACACTATTCGTAGAACCTTCTGTATCTGTTATCATGTTTCACCTTCTCTCTCAAACCATTTTGAGGTTTCGATGAAGCTACTTATGTCTGATATGCTTTTAGTAGAAATCCAATCAAGGTTTGGTGCTTGATGGATTCCAAGTTTTTTTTGTCGGATCTGTGCTAGAGCTGGGCATTCACAGAGAAAGTGGGAAATTGTTTCCTTGTTCGCTGCTATTCCGTAGCCTCGGCAGATAATGTTTTAGGGCATACCCCATACCCATTTCAGACGCATGCTTCCCAATTGGCCAGTACCCTGTTGTGGTAGCTGTTTCTCTGTAGATACTTTTTCTTGACCTATTTAATAAGTCGTTGGTTCTTTTCCTGTCATATGTTGGCCATAATTGTTTAGTTATGATACATTCTGTAATGTTTTTCCATCTGTTATTTGCAACTTGTTGAAATTGTCTATTGATCTCTCTTTTGATCGATCCTATCGGGCTTGGTATTAAGTAGCTGCCCCGCGGATTCGTTAAGGTAAGCTCCTGCCTTTGCAAACTCGTCTGATTTTTCCTTACCGAAAATGTCCCTGTGACCGGGAACCCAGATCAAGTCTAGTTGGAGCTTGTCTTTTAATGAGCTTAGTGCTTTCTTGAAGTTGTGGACTGTACTGGAATTTGTCATGGGCGAAGACAAAGCCAGGAGCGCCGCTTGGCTATCGGTAAATATAGTGTCTTTATGTATATTCCCGTGGGTTTCCAATAGAGCTTCGCAGACTTTTTCTATGCCCGGTACTTCCGCTTGGAAGATGCTAGCCGAGCTCTGCAGTACATTTTGGACCCGAGGGTATAGACTGAGATGGTATCCTCCTCCCCTATTGAGCCTCTTTTCCATTCTCATCTAGATGGTATCCTCACCTGGAAGTGTCTATTGAAATCCAGCTTTGGGAGAAAGTAGTCTGACTTATTAATGTTGAGCTTGCTTAGGATTACACTATGTCCGTAGTTCTGCTGATTCCAACCACCCAATTCTTTTATTTTTATAGCCGCAAATGCTGCTGTTTTTGAATAAAGATGTCCGTCGGTAGTTGATGCAGGATCACATTGAGCGCGTCAGTCGAACATAACCTGATTGCTCCAGTAACACCCGCACATGCTGCTCTTTGTATTCCATCTAATTTCACATTGAGCGCGTCAGTCGGACATAACCTGATTGCTCCAGTATCACCCGCACATGCTGCTCTTTGTATTCCATCTAATTTTCTAATTTCTAATTTTTTCTAATGACGATTCTCTTGCAAGTATAGTAGGCCATATATGCTTTATTTATTTTTTAGCTGTGCGGGATAGAGTGAGTTCTGCTTGTGAATAACATCAATTCTGTTTTGTTCGGGTTAACTCCTAGTCCATTGTTCTTAGCCAATAGGTTTAACCTTCGTAGTGCTCTTTCCATAATCTCGCTGACTGTGGAAGGAAACATGCCTGATACCAACAACACTGTATCGTCTGCATATGCTACTGCTTTCAGTCCTCCACCGTCTATGCCACCATCTGTCAGAGAATTAATTATAGCATTTACTTCTATATTATTAATGGCGCCCTCTATGTCTAGAAAAGCAGCCATGGTGTATTGTTTGTAGTGTAGTGATTTTTCAATTACACTTATCACCTCGGCAGTTTCGGCTGATCGGCTCTTTATGTACGCATGTTGGGACTTCGATAACTTATCCGCCATTATTGTTCTTACATGTAAGTCTATTAGCCTTTCTAGTCCCTTCAGCATAAAGGAGGTGAGGCTTATCGGTCTAAAATCCTTGGCATTATCGTGTGTTCTTCTGCCTGGTTTTGGAAGGAACACAACTTTAATTATTTTCCAACTTCTTGAGATGTATGATAGTTGAAGGCTAGTTTTGTATATATCTTCAAGTCTTTGAACCATTGGTTCTACCTGCTTTTGCAGAATTAATCCCGCCAGGACCTGCCGCTTTAAATGATGCAAAACTATTTATGGCATACAAATAAATATGTAGAAACAATGAAGTGATGTGCAAGTGTATAAAAATATGAAAGAAATAATTACCAGAAATCGAGAAATTGCAAGATAAAATTTGCAAATTTTTCAACTTTAAATGCAAATATCTCGAAAACTATTCTTAATCTGAAACATCAGCCCTATCCAATCATACAACTTTTAACCCTGAAATGGTGGGATGGTATACTAAAGTTTCCCCCAAATAATATACATATGTACAAGTATATGTTTGTGTCAAGTGTATGTTTGTTTTTATTCCACAAGTTCGGATTCATTAGTCTCTTCAACTGATACATTGCCAAGTGAAGATGAAATGAATGAGATACCACCCACTTCGTCGTCAGCACAGAAGAGAAAAAGGAGTAGCAATGAAGACCTTCTCAAAATTGCTAAAAAAAGAGCAAAAGTTAATGGAACATTATTTAAATAAATCAATTGTAAATGAAGAAAAAAACCTAAATTTGATGGAATAAACAGACACCATTCATTTGGTGTTACATAAAAATACTTTATTACGTATAAAGTATGTTAATCTATATGTAAGTTGAACAAGTCCTTTGGTGCCAGTTGCGTTTGTACTTGCTTGGCTGCTAAAGACTTACTAGCTTTATTGAGAATATAATTTTGTGGCTTAACTTAAAGTTGAACTAACAGCTACCTATGTGTTAGTTCATATACCTTATTCTATGTACTTAATTCTATGAATTACAAAACATGTAGGAAACTGGAACCGCAGCTGTTCATACGTTGTGGTTCCTTTTATTGCCGACTTTGTTTGTTTAGTCTATTGGCAGCTAGCATCTGATTGCGAGCGCTGCCAACTGGCGTGGGAGCATAATAACTTCAAGGTTGATGGGAATCATCCAAAATTGCTGATGTCGCATGTTCCCTGCGAATGGATTTAGCGTAGTGATGTAACGTTTAGAGTGGAAGTCATGGCGTGGGAGTCATGTTTTAACTTGTATGTATATTCTATGACAAAATCAAGAGGATATGTAAAAAATAAGCCGTAATTTTTTGTCTTATTGCGATTCCTCTCTCACATTTTTCCAATATTTTCTGTGTTTTCTTGCTCAATCCATTGCTGATTAACAGTGTCGTTTTTGTTGATGCATATATTACGCAAATGCAACAAGATTTTATAATTATCTTAATGTTTTTTATATTCATTCATTTATATTAATTGAGAGTTTTGGAATCGTAAAACTCCCTTACCTCGACAAATGCGCCTGAAGCGGAGATGCAAATAAAACCGTTTAGTACCATCCTTTAAAGTAAATTAATCACAAGCCTCGGATCGATGCATCGGGTACCTCGCCATTTGCTAGGGGATATTTGTTTAGTCATTCATTGGTTACCCAAGCTTAACGTACCTGTTATCTTTTTCTTACTTAAATATTGTTTTTTAATTTACATGTAATTATTTTGGATTAATGTTTTTGTAATCATTTTGAATGGCCCTTAAATATTAGCATTTGCATATGTCTATGGTAATTTGCTAATTTCATTTTGTACAAATGTATATGTAAGCTGACTTGACAATAATATTTTAAATAAATTAATTAAAAACTATTAGAATTAAGTAACTTACATTTCCTTTAGAATTTTCCATCGAAATTCAGAAATGTCTAAAAAGAAAACAAAGATTTTTTTTCCATTTGTTAAGGTATTTATATTTTATTTTCAGCCGAAGGCCTCTGCTGCCAGTGCTGCTAAATATTTATTTGTAGAATATTAAGTATTGTACAAATAATTTATAAAATAAAAAATAAAAATAAAAAATATTTTATTTTAAAACAATTATATGTAACTTTGTACTTAATTGATATAAAAAAATTACATGCTGGTCATATATTTGGCAGTAGGAGTTTAACCTGCTACAGTTGTGACTTAGCTCCAAACACGCCACTCACTGAGAGGGAGTCGGTGAAGGGGTTAATGCTGTAAATGGCGGTCAGTATCCAAAGTCGTCGATGTAGGAAGAGAAAGACTTCTGCGAAAACATCCCAGCAAAATCAGCTCGGAGAGAGGTTCGTTATGTTCCGGAAGCATACGGACCTCGTTTTGTTACGAGGAGGAAGCATCGAAAGCCATTCCACTGTGGAGCTTTAATCCGAACTTAATCTCTTACAGTCCTGTACCTTTCCCCCACCATCAAGTATTACATCGGGAGGATGGTTGGGAGACACTCATACGTATGTGATGGTCAAAATGCATTCAGTTACAAATTGCATTTACTTGGCCCGCCGCCAACCCTTTCCGTCACGTTAATGTTAGTATGTTTCAGTGGTAGTTGTTCGTTACATTTAACCGCTCTCTTCTCCGCCGCTGTTCGCTGCCACATTGGGATTTCATAACTCTGGCTTCAACTTCGCAAGCAGCTTTCCACTTCTCTACTGATTTGGTTAACAAAGTTATTGGGAGTTGGGTCTATACTGAACGCATATTTTAAATGTTGTCTCTCATGATTATATTTCGGGAAATAGAAGAACGTGTGTTCCACATTTTCGACGGTCTCGTCTCCGCAATAATCACATATATCGTTATTTTCGTGTCCGAATCGTTTCAAATATGCTTTGAAACAGCCATGTCCTGTGAGAATTTGAGTTAGGTGAAAATCTACCTTACCGTGCGATCTATTTAGCTATGGTTCAACGTTGGGGATCAGTCGGAATGCCCACCGCCCGTTTCCGCTTTCTTCCCAGCAGTTTTGCAAGTGATTCACCGTCTTTGTCCTTGCAATTCCTCTTAGTGTCTTGTGCGGTAACCTGTCGTTCGTAAAGCATTGAAGCTACTTGGCCAAGACGTCTAAGGGGTGTGAGCCTGCAGTTACCAAGGCAGCATCTTCCCATACTGTGCGAAACGCAGAGCATACGCTCAGCGCTCAGTGGCATATATCGAAAAAAGTCTATTTTATTTCGAAGGCTTTTCCCCATATCTAGACGCCGAACAGCGCGACTGACTTTAGTGCACCAGCTAATAGTCAAAGCTTTGCACACTTTTGTAGCTTTTTTGCAGTTGTAAGCGAAGTGTTCCTTAAAGGACACCCTTGCATCAAGAATAATTCCCGTATTTAATTGCTGGTTGTGTAGTGATGCTTACACCCTTTGTGTTGAACGTGGCATCTTCACGGACTTTTCTGCCAGTAATAAGTACCGCTTCGGTCTTGCTCTCTGCTAGGTTCAGTCCGTTAGTTTCGAGCCAATCGCTTATTAACGCTATTGTCCTGTTGTTTATCGTAACTATATCGTGTATGTGTTTTGCTATAACCTCAACAGCGATATCGTCTTGGAACCTAATGATGTGAACATTTTTGGGTAATTTCAGTCGCAGTACTCCATCGTACATGATGTTCCAGAGTAGCGGCCCAAGTACAGAGCCTCCGTTAGTAGTGTAGCTCAAAGTTCTTTCCTCGAAATAGCTTACTATGAAGGGGTAAAGGTATAGAGGCTCGGAGAAGCTTTTTAGTGCACTCCGTTCAGCCAGTGTTTTTACTAGGGTTACCGCTGCGATTGTGGATCTTGCCTTTCAGAATCCGAATTATTTGGGTGATGGTCCACCGGCATCGTCGATTGCCTTATTTAGCCGCTGGTATATGACCCACTCCAGTGGTGGCACGGTTTTATCATTGGTTTATAAGGTTTTGGCAGTAATATGATATATTTATTTTTCCATATGGTGGGAAAGCGGCCTTCTTGAAAGCATATGTCGTTAGGGTCTATGTTTCTAATAATGGCTGTTTTTAGCGCTATATTCGGAATTCCATCTGGTCCTGGGGCTTTAGATGGGTTTAACCGATTGCATGCTTCACGGTCTTCTTCATTCAAAACAGCCGGTATAACCTGGGTTGGTGGTAATCTCGATCTCCCGATGGAGTAGGGGTCGGATAGGGAAGAGTACCGAAACTATTCTCTCAATTGTAGTGGGGTAAGTTGGAATTTGTCCGCCAGTGCGGAGTTTTTCCATTACCGTTTTATGTCCCCAAGTGTTTTTTTCAACATCGTCGCACAGTTTAAGAAAACATTCCTGCTTACTTTTTTAATTGACTATTTAAGTATTTTTTTGTCCTTAAAGTGTTTTTGGAGCGTGGTGTATTCAGATGTACCACGTGACCGTTAGTACAAGCTCTTTGCTTGCTGGCGTTCTTTACGTTATCTAGCGATTGCTCCTTTCCAATACTCTACGGAGTAGTATTTGCGCCGAAATAGCTTGGGCATTGAAGCGTGGCATGCGCTGTTAATACAGCTTATAATCGAGGAAGCAGCTTTGTCAGCCGACAACAAATTATCGGGAAGAGTAGTTGGTCTGAAGGCTTCTTCAAAAAGGTCTAGTTCGAATGTTTTGGGTCGCCAGTTACTTCTTTTTAGGGTCGGTAAACACTGTCGTGCGTGTTTAGTATTTATCTCGAATATAATTGAGAGTGATCACTGAAAGTGTAATGATCACTAATTTGCCAGTGAGATCTGCGAACTAAACTCGAATGTACAAGTTAAGTCTATCACCGATTGTCGGCGACCTTTGTTAAATGTGCATTGATTGCCTGCATTTAAAAGCTCCAGATCGAGAGAGACAAATACTTCTAGTAAGGTTTTTTCCTCTGCTGTTGGTTGTTTTGCATCCCCATTCGATAACCCAGGCATTAACATCACGAGCTATTATTACTTTGGTTTTGCATCTGGCATCCGCCACTAGGTTGTCGATAATACGCCTATATTCTTCGTCGTTGAAGCTAGGAGGTAGGTAGCAGCTATATATATTAATATTATTAGTTGTTGTTCGAACAAAACCATCAGAAGAAAAGGGTGATTGCAGTTGCGCAAAGTTAGGGTTACATTTCCATATAACTGCATTATTTCGACTGTCACTTATCCAAGTTACGCCTTGTCCGATTTTATATGGTTCACTTATTAGAACCACATCAATTTGCTTTTCGGCAACTGACTGTTTTAATAAGGCATGTGTCGCTTGACAATGGTTGTAGAAACCTTATGTGACCTGTTGAACTGCATTCTTTTATATTGGGCACCTGATGCTTCCAATACAGTGATGAATTTCCTTTGTACCGGCTTTCAAGCAAAGCAAACATTTTGGCTTATTGTTGCAGTTCTTTACCTGGTGCTCCCCTTCGCCACATCTCCTATAGAGTCTGGACCTGTCCTTATTTGTCCAGAATTTTGCAGTATGTCCATAGTCGAGACAATTAAAGCATCGCTGTGGTTGTCTATATTCTCGAATAACTTTCAGCTTTATAGTCAGTGGAAGCATTATAGCTGCCTCAACTAGGAGTTTAATGAGAGCTAATTGGGTGTCTCCATAAGACTTTCTTAAGCTGTGACGATATTTCCGAATGCGCTGAATGTTGAGTCAGACTTGATTTTCTGTAGAATCTCCGCATAGGAAAGTTTTCCATTTCTTTAAATTAACATCACTTGGGGTTTTGTTTTTGACAATTTTGCTGTCTTCTGGTTGGCTTTCTTATCTACTACATTCCACTGTTTCCCCTCGATTTTTTGTTGTTGCTTTATTATCAGGCCCTTTCTTTGGCTGCGCGCTTAATTTTCTTGTTGCTGGCGACTTTGCCGTGGCTTCAAATATTTGAGTAGTAGAAACATAATTTGATATTATTAATCGTTTGAGCTGACCAATTAAACTTGTTCTTGCTCGGATTTTTGGCGCCATTGGTACTTCAGTGAGTGTACTGCGACCTCCTTTCGTCTGGGCGATCGGGTGGATTGCCGACTCTCTAACTTCTGCTACTGCTTGTTTTTGCAATTCCGAAATTTTATCTATTATATTTCACATGTGTTGATTAACATGCCTTTGTTTTTGGACATGAGCGAGTTTTTGGCCAAGTGTGAGCGAAGGAGATAGCGCGCCATATGTGTTTTTTTGGCCATGTGTGAGCGCGCTCTCTCCTTCGCTTACACTTATTGTATTTTCGCTGCTAGTGATGCCTTGTGTTGGCAAGTCGGCTGCGCTGCCTTTATTAGTTACAATTCTGACGGTATCAGATGGAGTCACATCGTGCGTAAACGTTTTTGATGGAGTCGCCTCAAGTGTAGCTGGTGTATGAACTTTTTCTGGCGCATTGTCAACCGGGTGATCGGGGAGTCTTATTGCTCCTTCTGAACCGACTATAATCCTCCTTGTTACCAGTGATGATATGTTCTGCTTTAGGTTTAGCTGATATATCCTCAGCTATTCTTATAGCAGTCCACTACTGCAGATGATGCTCGTAAATACCTCATGGTGCAATCCCAAGGAATTTCTCTTTGAGAGGTAAGAAAATGCGCTTGGGAAAATAGATTGGAACGCAAACACACTGTTTCCACTATATACCTTCATATATATATAAAATATTCACTAAATTTATTTCACAAAATATTCTTTGTTCGGTTTTCCGCAAGAAAACCTACTACGTTACACTTCAGTTGGCTGGCGATATCGGGGATTCACGAACTGGTTCACGGAAGAAAAAAGAAACAGCCTTTTGCTGTTGAAGAATTGCAGTTATTGATGCGGTCAAACGTTATGGTTCACAGATGAAACGAAAAGAAGCACGATCCCGTTTGATCGAAATGTTGTGTGCGGTGTTGAGTTCTTATTTTTTTTTTTAAGTGTCGTCAAATTTAGGACCGTAAAACTACCACCGAGTGTAGCAGCACTCTGAACACGACGGACAATTCGAAGTAATATCGTGCTGGAATCTGTACAGATAGCTGCTAAAGCATCCATGTTCACTTACTATTTGGGTAAGGTGGAAATCCAGGTCCCCATGGCGTCTGTTGATGTGTGAGGAATGAATATCCGGGATGAGTCTGTAGGTCCACCTTCTTTTAAGTGAGTCGCTCGAAATTGTTCGGAACGCATTGATAAATATTAGTGCCGACAGCCTTTGCACTGTGTTTATTTGTCTGACATATGCTTTGATGCCTAGCGCCTGGATCCATATTGGAGCCGCATATAACACAACCGATCTCATTACCTTTGCGAGTAAAAACCGCAGCCTTAATTTGCCATCATTTTAGATAAGGCATTCAGAATTTGATTCGCTTTACTTGCAGTGTATTCTAGGTGATCCTTAAGTTTGAGCCTTGAGTCTACTATTACTCCCAAATATTTTTGTTGTGGCTGTGAATGAATTTCGCACTCCCCAATGGTGAGAGATATACTTTCCTCCACTTTTCTTGTATTTATGAGCAAGACTTCAGTCTTTTGCTCCATCAATTCTGCTCCATCAACTTATTGAGGAGAACCATTGTCTCAGACCGTTTGTGCACTCATTGCATTTGCTCCGGAGGTCATCGAGGTGTTTAGCCACTGCTACCACAATAAGGTCGTCTGCGTATGCAACTAATTTAATAGCTTTCGGTTGGTGTCTCCTTAGTATCCCATTATACATTATGTTCTATAGAAGGGAGCCTAGTACCAAGCCTTGCGGAGCGGTACTCCACTCGAGATAGAGTAGGTCTTGGTGCCTTCATCTGTATCGAATAAAAACCGCCTGTTTTCAAAATAACTTATAACAATTTCCATAAGGTATTGAGGTTCGGGGCTTAGCATAAGAAATAGTGTGGTGGTTTGGAAACAAAGTTTCGACGATATTTCTCATAAAGGATGCGCTTTTGGGATGTTGTGTCTTATTTTTGAATTTAGACATACAGATTTTGTATGCTATTCCCCAGGGGTCTTCGTTTGCTTCCTCACAGAGTTTTTCAAAACAATTCTTTTTGCTGCAGCCAAAGGCTGATTTTAGAAGTTTCTTCTGACTTTTAATTATTTGTCTGAGGTTGCTTTCATTTTCTTCACATTGATTACGGCGGCGTCTAGCTGAATTGCAGAGCTTTCTTAGTGCAGCTATTTCTTCATTCCACCAATACGCTGGCTTTCGGTTGCTATGGTGTACTGTCCTAGGCATAGTTGCGTCGCATGCTGTGAACAATTCTTTTCGCACTGAGGATACCAAGTGCATGGCGTCTTCGTCTTGTATATTTGCTGAACTCCAGACCATATCAAAAAGTTCGGCATCAAACTCGTTTTGTTTCCAGGTTTATTTTTGCTGCTGCTGCTGTGGCATTCCGTCCCTCCGGCATATGAGACTTTAGCAATAATAGCCATGTGATCACTATATGTATGTATGTATTATCCGCTTGGTTTTTCAGCTCTAATAGCAGGTCTCCCTTCAACGTTTTTCTTATGTACGTCACGCTTGAGCCCAATTCCTCTAAGCCACTGCCACCTTTTATTTTCCGGAGAATATCCGCGTAGCGGTAGTGTGTACTGATGTGTGTTGCTTGTTATACAGGTGATGTGATGAAGTTGCTGTGATGACGTATATGTCAAGTAGGTGAAGTCCGCAGGTTATAATGAGAATATCCCGATCTACCCTAGGTGGATTAATTGCATAGGAGTTTTTGCAACTGTTGCAGCGTGCTTAGTACAGAATTCAAGCCGGTTGTGCGGCGATGCCGATGATACATATGTGTATGTATTTTGTGCTTTTAAGGCGACCTGTTTTTATACCCTGAACGGGGTATATTAAGTTTGTCACGAAGTTTGTAACATCCAGAAGGAATCGTCGGAGACCCAATAAAGTATATATATAAATGATCAGTATGTCGAGCTGAGTCGATTTAGCCATGTCCGTCTGTCTGTCTGTCCGTCCGTCCGTCTGTCTGTATATATACGAACTAGTCTCTCAGTTTTTAAGATATCTTTTTGAAATTTTGCAAACGTCATTTTCTCTTCAAGAAGCTGCTCATTTGTCGGAACGGCCGATATCGGGCCACTATAATATAGCTGCCATACAAACTGAACGATCGGAATCAAATGCTTGTATGGACAACTCTCACATTTGACAAGATATATTCACGAAATTTGGTATATGTTATTTTCTAAGGCAACAATGTAATCTCCGAAGAAATTGTTCAGATCGGTTAACTATAGCATATAGCTGCCATACAAACTGAACGATCGGAATTAAGTTCTTGTATGGACAACTTTCACATTTGCCAAGATATATTCACGAAACTTGATATATGTTATTTTCTAAGGCAACCATGTAATCTCTAAAAAACTTGTTTAGAACGGATTACTATGGCATATAGCTTCCATACAAACTGAACACATAGTTACTAACAGAAATGCACCTGTGAAGGGTATTTAGCTTCGGTGCAACCGAAGTTAACGTTTTTTCTTATTATATTTTAAATTATCATTTTTATTTAAATTATCAGATAATATTAATATTTCTTTCAGATATCATTTTTATATATGTACATAAATAATCTTTCTTTCAGATGCTATTATTATTTTTATTTATAAACTTTTTTTCAGATTTTATCACTATTTTTATTTAATTAATCTTTCTTTTTGTTTTAGATATTATATTTAAATTTTATATAATTATATTTAATTATTCTTTATTTTCAGATATTAATAATTTTTTTATTGAATGTATTTGTAATTCTGTAAAAATTGTATATTAATAAAGAAAGACCAAAAACTTTAAATTTAAAATGTTTGTTTAGAATTCTAAAAATATTTCAAATTAGGAATCAGAAAATGCAACCCTGCATCAGCTGACGATTAGGGATATTAGAGCAGGTCAGATATACTTTTTTATATGACACTGCTGAATGAGCGCAGAGATGTATGATCACATGTTTACGTACGTAAGAGGGGAAAAGTGGTTAGAATCTTCACGCGGCCTATGGCAAGCTTCCACTTTTTTCACTACTTTTGAGGGTTTTAAAACCTACTGTTTCACTAGTTTTTTCACCACTTTTGGCTGGCGGGGTTTGTCGAGCTTTGTTCAGATTTGACAACCCTATTCTAAATGAGGAAGACCTTAACAGCGAGGCCTTTATCTGGAAAGGTCCAGCAACATCAACCCCAGTAACGCTAAAGGGGTAATTGCAGCGTTCAGGTGATACAGCTGCTATTATTTGTATTCGCATTACGTGTTTTTACATAGTAGATTATTTACACATGAAAAACTTCTTTTTGATTTGTGGCTTTAGTCGCGATATATAAAATTCTTGTCGGAGCATAAGTGAAACGTTTTTTCTCAGGAATAATGATGATAAAACTATTTCTGAGTCTGACCAAAGATACATTTTGTGATCGTTTAATTTGAAATGGGTTTGGACAACTGAGCTAGTTTTGCTAACAGAAGAGCATCATTCAGTTCGAACCGTGGCAGACTGAGTGTCTTCAAAGGAACAATTTTGGCTTTTGCTACCAAAAGATGTGAAGTTATTTTGTTATCGTACTGAGTGCGTACATAAAATGTTGCCCAATGGGCCTTTTTAGAAGCATCACAGAAGCCAAGTTATTCTACATTAATGTTAGAGGTGCAATTTACCCATCGAGGGATTCTAATTTCCGAAATAGTATGTAAGTTTTTAGCAAATTGAACCCATTTTGTTAATGTTCTATGGTGCTGACCGCAGTGGGTAAAAGAATTGTGCAGTCATTTTCTGAATGTAGAGCTTGAATTTTTGCTGCTTTAGAGCAACATGGCTGTTCTTCCCTTTTTCTGGATTTGGGGTTTCGGGATTACCAAATTTGGTTGTAGCGACTAACCAGGTGGTTTTATGAAACTGATTTTGCTCCATATATTGGAAATTTGTGATATGAAGCAATGAGTGGTGTCTTCGTTGACAGTACACACCACTGAATTTTCGTTCACAGTTTTTTGTCATGTGAGAATTGGACAGACAGTTGATGCAAAGTTTGTATTGAAGATATTCCTATCTGAAACTGACATTTTCTTTAAATTTCTCACAATATCGTATTTTATGACCGCCCTTACAGATTTCACATAATGATTGTCATAGGTTGGTTTGCTTTGACACAACTGTTTGGCTTCTATTAATGTGTCTATTATGTTGCATGTTATTACTGGCTTGAGGTTTAAACAAGTTTTTACTGGAGTCATTTTGATGACTTTGTGGCTTAATGGATTTTTGGTCTATTCGCTCCGCTATTTCATACTGAGTAGTTAGAAATTCTTTCATCTAGTACCATTTTGGCGATTTTTTCTTGCCACTAGTGGTTGCTCCATTGTAGCGAAGCCGCATCAGATAGAGTCGCCGCACATACATATGTTTACTAGGATGGGGTCCCACGATTCTGTGGAAATATTTTGTGTTTCCAACACTGATAAGCAATTAGTCACTGTCGAGTAATACTTTAGAAATTCCTGGCTGTTTTCTTGTTGATTTTTTTCTAAATTTATTAAAATGCTTATTTGGTTATCTACCAATGCTCTTTCATTTTTATACTCTCGCAACAAATTTGCTAAGGAGAGTATTATAGTTTTGTTCACATAACGGTTGTTTGTAAGTCCTAAAACTAAAAGAGTCAGATATAGAGTTACATATACCAAAGTGATCAGGGTGACGAGTAGAGTTGAAATCCGGATGTCTGTGTGTCCGTCCGTCCGTCTGTCCGTCCGTCCGTGCAAGCTGTAACTTGAGTAAAAATTAAGATATCATGATGAAACTTGATACACGTATTTCTTGGCTCCATAAGAAGGTTAATTTCGAAGATGGGCAAAATCGGCTAACTGCCACGCCCACAAAATAACGAAAACCGAAAACCTATAAAGTGTCATAACTAAGCCATAAATAAAGATATTAATATTATGTTCGGACCGACAACGAAAACATGTTTTCGTGGGAAAAACTGGTTTTCGCACGAAAACTTGTGTTTTCGTCCATGTAAAATCTGTCAAACGAAAACACAGTTTTCGCTGAAAACTACTTGAAAACTTATATTCCACTCATTATAATCGGTGCCTGCTCTAGTTTAATCGATGTTTTTGGAAGACATATTTTGCCGACCCTAAATTGCCACTTCATATTTGTTTACATTCCATATACAAAAACAGCTGTCGCTTGATATTCTCATATTAGGGAGATTCTCTTGCTCTTGCAAAACCTTGCACGGTGCAGAAATTGCAAAATTTACCTTTTGGTGCAACGGCACAATAACAAACACACGCAGAAAATTATTTGCAATGGCTATAAATATGTCAGACCAAAACCCATGTTTATTTTCGTGCCGTCATATATCACTAGATTCTGCAATGGGTGCTCTCTTGGCCTTGCATATTTCGGTATAGGAGCAAGAGAATGCCGCTATTGATAGTTGCCAGTGAAAAGTCATCGAAAACACACATTGTCGGTCCGAACGACTTAGATTCCCCAACATACAAATGTGTTTTCAAAATGTTTTCAATGTCGGTCTGAACATAGTATAAAATGAATATTGGCACAAAGGATTGTAATAGGGAGGGGCATATTTTGACGTAATTTTTTTGGAAAGTGGGCGTGGCCCCGCCCCCTACTAAATTTTTTGTACATATCTCGGAAACTACTACAACTATGTCAACCAAACTCTATAGAGTCGTTTGCTTCAGCCATTTCCATATACAGTTCAAAAACTGAAGAAATCGGATAATAACCACGCCCACCTCCCATACAAAGGTTATGTTGAAAATCACTAAAAGTGTTAACCGACTAACAAAAAACGTCAGAAACACTAAATTTTACGGAAGAAATGGCAGAAGGAAGCTGCACTCAGGCTTTTTTTCAAAATTTGAAAATGGGCGTGGCGTCAGCCACTTATGGACCAAAAACCATATCTCAGGAACTACTCTACCGATTTCAAAGAAATTCGGTATATAATATTTTCTTAACACCCTAATGACATATACAAAATATGGATGAAATCGGTTTACAACCACGCCTTCTTCCAATATAACGCTATTTTGAATTCCATCGGATGCCTTCTCTGTATAATATATACATACATACATTAGGGACCAATGATGATAGCAGAATAAAACTTTACACAAATACGGTATTTGAAAAATATGTAAATGACGGATAATGAAATCTCGATTATCACTTTATCATGCGAGAGTATAAAATGTTCGGTGACACCCGAACTTAGCCCTTCCTTACTTGTTTATCTTGTGACCAATGCCAAATCGCTTGACGATACTGCCTGCTCCCCTTTTGTTTTGTACCTGAGATGGTACAGCTTTTGGGCTTGCGAAAGTCTTCTAGTCTAGGCCTTATTTTGTAGTTGTGACTTGTCTCGGAGTCGGAAAAGTAGTAGTAACTTGAAGTCATTAATAAATAAGTACAATTTTATTTGGATTTCTGTTTTTAAACGTATACAGACCATAACTATCATTACTTTCTAGATAAATAAAATCCTGTTCGAGGTAAATTACCAAATATAAACATGTTATAATGAATGGGGCGCAAAAATATGGTCAATCGTCATTGATTTATAGATCTTCAGTATACATATATTACTTCGCGCACTTTGGCTTAAAACTTGAAGATCAGAATAAAGTTTGTACACCTCATAAAGTCTGCAAACGATGTGTTGAAGATCCTCGAAATTGGTTTAAGAGCAAGGGAAAAAGCTTTCCGATATGCGATTCCTATGGTATGGCGCGAGCATAGTGATGCCTGTTTACTTTTGTTCACTATTCATCCCGTCCCTCTTTTTCTCTACTGGCGTAGAAAACGCTAACGCGGTTATAGCCGGGTTAACAACAACGCGCCAGTCGTTTCTTTTGGCAATGTGGCGCCAATTGGAGATTCCAAGCAAAGCCAGGTCCTTCTCTACCTGGCCTTTCCAACGGAGTGAAGGTCTTCTTCTTCCTCTGCTTCCCCCGGCGGGTATTGCGTCTATGAGAGCTGGAGTGTTTTCGTCCATTCGGATGACATGACTTAGCCAGCGTAGCCGCTGTGTTTTAGTTCTGTAAACAGTGACTATGTTGTATATTATCTCATATCTGTTCGTCGAAAGAGGACTTTACTTCTCAATTGCCTACTTAGTCCGAAGTTGGCAAGAGATATTCTGCGTTGGATTTCGAAGTTATCTACGACTTCGAAGATATGAATGTCAACAGTGTGGTGCCTAGTCGCGTGTGCGACGACTGGTTGTTTGATGACAGGAGATATGTCATCTTGTCCTCGTTCAACACCAAACCAATGATATTAATATCGTATGGAAGCAGCTAAACACTCTTATAGAAGATGATACTTTCTCTGTTTATTTCTGCTGCTCGAATTATTTTTTCCAAAAGTAGATTGAAGAAGTCACACGAAAAAGAGTCGCCTTGTCTGAAACCTCGTTTGGTATCGAACGGCTCGAAGAGGTCCTTCTCAAATCTGATGGTACTTTTGGTTTTTCTCCACGTCAGTTTACACAGCCATTATAGTTTTGCCGGGATACCAAATTCATATATGGCAGCATAGAGGCAGCTCCTTTTCGTGCTGTCAAAAGCAGCTTTGAAATCGACGAAAAGGTGGTGAGTGTCGATTCTCGAGGCTCTTTTCCAAGATTTGGCGCATGGTTAATATCTGGTCGGTTGTTGATTTTCCAGGTCTAAAGCCACACTGATAAGGTCCAATCAGTTTGTTGACGGTGGGCTTTAATCTTTCACACAAAACACTCGAAAGTGTCTTATATGCGATGTTGAGCAGGCTTATCACATAGTAGTTGGTGCAGATTGTGTGGTCTACTTTGTTTTGGAGAGGCCAAAGCACATTTATATTCCAATCGTTGAGCATGCTTTCATCCGACCATATTTAACAAAGAAGCTGATGCATGGTCTTTATCAGTTCTTCGACGCCATGTTTTAATTGTTCGACCGGCAATCCATCGGCCGCCGCCGTTTTGTTGTTCTTCAGACTGGTAATTTCTATTCGGACTTCTTTATTGTCGAGCATGAAGGTATGCCTTCGCTGCCTTTCAGCAGGCTGGAGAAGTCTTCCCTCCATAATTTTAGTATGCTCTGGGCACCGGCTACTACAAGTAGATCATCTTGAAGCCTTCTGTCAGTCACCGTATCTTTTCGTAGAATATTCGAAATTTCATACCCGCGCATTTCGACATCTCTCTTTTTTTTCTGCAGATGAGTATCTCTTCCCTCCTCAACTCTCGGCATCTATCCCATTCCGCAAGTGTTTTGATAGATTGTAACGTTGCGAGGTAGGCAGTATGTTTTCTATCCGCTGTGACCCGGCACTCCTCGTCGTACCAGCTGTTCTTTTGTCATTTCCGAAAACCGATGGTTTCTTTTGCAGCTATGCGTAAGGAACTTGAAATGCCGTTCCACAGTTCCTTCATACCGAGTTGCTTATGAGTGCTCTCAAAGACTAAAAGTGCAAGTCGAGTAGAAAAAATTGCAGCTTCTCGACGTCGTATCTTCCTTATTTTTGTTGACGTGCGGTTTTCTCTGCACAGAGGAGGGTGCGTATCTTGCCTGCAACAAGGGAATGGTCCGAATCGATGATAGGACCTCGTAGCGTACGCACGTCTAAAACACTGGATACATGTCTTCCGTCTATCACAACATGATGGATCTGTTTGTTGCCTTTTCGATCCAGAGACACCCAAGTAGCTTTATGCATTTTTCTTATGCTGGAATCTAGTATTACAGATAGTCATATCTCGGTGCCCGCCGATGTCGATGAACCTCAACCCATTTGGGGCTGTTTTCTCATGGAGGGTGAATTTTTCGAACGTTTGCGCCAAAGATACCATCTTTTCCCACTTTAGCGTTAAAGTCATAGAAGGCATCTTTGGTCATATCGCTCTTCTTTTCTATCGGAACTTGGGCGCAAATCAGCGATATGTAAAAGAACTTCGCTTTGATGCTGATTTTGGCTAAACCTTCCAATACCGGGGTGCGCTCCAACAATGTCACAAGGACCTACTCGTCCTTGTCCCGTTCATCGCACTTCTTAGACGGAGGTGATGTCATCCTTCACTCTAACGAGGACATCCAATTAAGGGGCCGGACGTTCCAGGTGCATACCCTCAAATCGCAATCCTTAATTCGTTTGCCATGGGAGGTCTCTCATCCGAGGCTGTTTAAACTTTTTCATTGGTGTGTTTTTTACGTGGCGGGTCCTAAGCCCAGCGCACAAACCCTGGGAGAGGATGTTTTGCCAATTTCAAAATATTGGGAATGATGCTCGGATAACATTCTGGGTTCCAAATTCCCTTTCTTTTTGTATCTATGGGATAGTATAGACCCAGCAAAACCCTGGATCAAAAAGTGTTGGCCTCCAAAGGAGCTTAAAGTTTGCGAAAAAATGGCCTGCATGAAACTTTAGTGCCTCCTTATAAAGTGCTTCTTCCACCACTTCACATAAAGCAGTTTGTAAAGTCACTTCCAACAGATGGAAATTGCTTTAAATACTTAGTATCAGTCTAATGAGTCAAAAGGTACATTTTCTTTATTCCCATCTTTCAGCTTTCAATTTTCAATTCCAATTTTTTTACAGCTTGTGTAATTGTTGTTATATGTAATTTCTTCGGAAAAATTTATTATCTCCAAATAACAAATTTTGTCTTCGTATATTTGTTTACAGCTTGTGTTATTGTTGTTAGCAGTAGTTTCTTTGAAAAAATTTATTATTTCCAAATAACAAAATTTGCCTTCATATACACCCAACTCTTTTTTTACACGGTAGATACGTTCCTCAGAAAACCGTGTAGAAAAAGAGGCGTTTCCTATAGTAAAATGGGGGATACGTTCCATGTCATCTGAAAACCGTGTAAGATGAAATAAATAACTATATTTCCTTCGAAAAAGCGTGTAAAAAATGTTGAAAACTATAAAATTTCAGATATGCATACAAATTGTATATTTATATGGCATTTTATTGAGCATTAAAACTTAAAATACATAATTCATGCAGGTGAAAAATTGGTAGATTAAATAAAAAACAAAAGAAATCTGTTAATCCAAAATTAAGATCAGAAGAATTAAAATAGAAATAAAAAATAAAAAAATATCTACATAGCTACATAAGTATTCGTCGCTACTTGTTTGCGACGAACTGGACTAAAGTCGGTATATCATCACTGGAGATATCCATTTCAGCAATGAAAATATCATGCGAACAAAATGTGTAGGTAGGTAGGAGTTATCGAATAAATGGATTTCCCAGTCACTACCATGTACTATGTTCATTTCAGCAATGGTGCTAAGTGTGGTAAAAACAAACATAATTACAAGACAGTGATTTTGAAACTGTACTAGATTAAACATTTTTTACAAACATTTTTTTTCAACCGTGTAACTTCAAATCCGTGTAAAAAGAAATCGTGTAAAAAAGAGTTGGGTTTATATCTGGTGTTTGGGGAAGCGTTTTGAACACTCTGGGACAATGATGTACTAGCCATTCTCTAACGATTCCAGCCGTATGTTTAGGATCATTGTCTTAGGGGAAATGATACGTGCCCTTTATACCAAGGTTTTCACTTTATACAAGATTATTTTCAAAATATCTAAATATTGATATTTGTCCATAATTCCGTCGACAAAGTGCAATTTACCAACACCAGCAGCTGAACAATGACAGCCACCGTGCTGTAGGCTGTAAATGTCTATAATCCATCCCTTGATTGAGTTTTCTTCACACTTTCACTCTGCCACCTGATCCAAAAATATTGTACTTGCTTTCATCCTGCAAATGACGTTCTTTCATAATGAAAAATCTTTCCCAATGTAATTGTGGACAAACTGCAATCGCAAGTTTTTATTCTTTTTGCTAACAAAGGGTTTCTTTCGTCCAAGTCTGTCATTTCTCCTATCTCTTCGAATGGTTTCGGCGTTCCAATTTAATTTAAGTGTCACGCAGTTTTGGTGCACTCAGCCGAGGATAAATCTAGCTATGTTTGACAATTCACTTTTCTTGACGGTCGTTGAACAACTTTTTTGGGCTTATTTATCTCTCGATTTTAACTGTAGAATGGCGGCTTTTCTTGAAATTAAGAACAAAACAATTTTATTAAGGGATAACTAAACATTCCGATTTTTTTTTATAAATAAATACATTCATGTGGCATGGGCAATAAAAAATTATTTTTTTATGTTCATTTATTGGGTGAATAATAGTTAAATTAATTGTTAAAATGACATGCAAAAAAAGGTCTTGTATTATGTTCGCGATTGCGGCCGTAATTTTGGTCTAAATCAAACATTTCAAGAAAATTATTAATCTGTGAAAAAGTGGCTATCGCGCTATTTTTTTTTTTTTAATTTGAAAAAATGGCGGCAGTTTGATCAAAAAGTATAGAGTTTTGCCCTTTTTTCGACAGTTTTTCGTAGAAAACAAAAGAAGTTTTAAAAAAAATTAAATAATTCGCGACAGCGAATGACGTTAAGAAAGTTCTCTTCAAATTGGAACTAGATATCTGTTTTGCGAGAATGTTTATTATAGTGTATACTATCCGATAATGCACCGAAAAAAATCGATTTCTCGAAAATCCCTTAATAAATTAAACAAGTGTCCATTTCAGCGTATGAACGTAAGTTGAAGTTAACGGACCAAAATAACAGAAGGTTCCGAAAAAGTTCCGTTATTTATCCCATCTCTGCTATGGTGGACCATTTTCACTCTTACATGAATTTAATTAAAAAATTATGAAATATTTTTTTTTTTTTTAATTTGTAATTCAAATAAAGTTAACTGAACGAATTCACCAAAAATTTTTATACACATTAACTTCGTAGATTTGTTTGCAGTTAAAGGGGGTTTGTTACAGGTGGATTTTTCACTGTGAGCCACTAAATGTATACATGTCGCGCGGGAGATGCAAATGTTTAAAGCCACATTTGTAATTTAGTGGGTAGTCGAAAAAGTCTTTTCGTATTTCTATTCAAACTTCAACTTATTTTTATTTTTTTTTTATTTTTATACTAACAAATAAATAAAAAAGTATATACTATTTTGGTCGACCACTTTTTGCCATTTTTCCGCTAAAGACATTAATCCATCAGTGTAAATCGAAATTTCGAAATTTTCAGAACGGAAGCGAGCGAACCACTGCTGCGCTACACGAACTGATACAGCATCGTCTCCGTAAGCTTCACAAATTTCATTGGTGGCGTGCGTGTCATTCTTCCCTTTTTATGCCCTGAACAGGGTATATTAAGTTTGTCACGAAGTTTGTAACACCCAGAATGAATCCTCGGAGACCCTATAAAGTATATATATAAATGATCAGTATGTCGAGCTGAGTCGATTTAGCCGTGTCCGTCTGTCTGTCTGTATATATACGAACTAGTCCCTCAGTTTTTAAGATATCGTTTTGAAATTTTTCAAAGTTCATTTTCTCTTCAAGAAGCTGCTCATTTGTCGGAACGGCCGATATCGGACCACTATAACATATAGCTGTCATACAAACTGAACGATCTGAATCAAATGCATGTATGGAAAACTTTCACATTTGACAAGAAATATTCACGAAATTTGGTATATATTATTTTCCAAGACAACAATGTAATCTCCGAAGAAAGTGTTCAGATCGGTTAACTATTGCATATAGCTGCCATACAAACTGAACGATCCGAATCAAATGCTTGCATGGGAAACTTCCTCATTTAACGATAAGTATATCTTCATGAAATTTGGTATGAGTTATTGCTCATAGAAATAATGTAATGTCGGTAGAAATGGTTCAGATCGGCTCACTATAGCATATAGCTATCATACAAACCGAACGATCGAAAATTTTCGCATTTGACGTGGTATCTTCACGAAATTGGACATATATTACTGCTTAAGGTTATAATATAATCTCCGAACCTGTGAAGGGTATATTAGCTACGGTGCAGCCGAAATTAACGTTTTCTCTTGTTTATACAAAAATTTAAAAATATAGCGAATTTCTTCATTATTTTCATTCATTTTGGAACAGATGTGTTCAAACTTCCCGAATTTTTATTTTTCTTTTTTTGGTTAAATAAAGATTAAAATCTCCCCTTTCCCACACTATACGGTATGACACAATGTGATAGGTAGCACAGCGACATCTATTGATAAAATACGAAAAGACCTTTTCGACTACCCAATATTTTGGTGGTGTGTTTGGAGACACGATTTGAGCATCCAAGCAAATAGTTTAATGTCTGATTAGATAAGATTATTACTGAGGATTGCACCGCGTCCTTAGGTCTATTGTGCCCTCTCCAAAAACACAAAGCCTCACATAGCCGCAACATAATGATAAAGTCCAATATTCTGCTGGGTGCTAGTGAAGCGATGCGATCCCTATTCGGAAACTTGGTCCCAAGAGTCTTAATCCTGCGTCTACAGACTACTGTGCAGTCGATTAGCAGGTGTTCTGGTGTTTCAAGCTCTCTGTCGCAGAACCGGCAGTTTACGCAAGAACAGAGATGGGCATATTAGCCCTCAGTGGCATTTTGCACCGTACGGGCCCACATGCACGTTTTGAGGGCTAGATGAGATTATCATTGCGGGCAACCATGAAGAGGGTAGTGAAAGCAACGTATTTTTCAACTCCATGTTTATAAATGAGAGCGCGTGCATATATGGAAAGTTTCGCTGTGGGTAAGAATTGTAAAACTGCCTTACAATTTTAAGTTTCTTAATAACTACCATAAATTTATAAAATGTAAGACAAATAATAAAAAGTATAATAAATATTTCATTTTAGGAATAAAATGAATTAGCGTTTATATTCTATTTGTGTGCTTAGCCACTTTCAATTAATAATACCCTACCACGCAAATATATTTTTACTTGATGATTTTTTATTTTTTTTGAAAATATGAGTTCCCTTTCTAAAGTGCGTATTATTATTTTAATACATTTCCAGAGACAACTTAGATCTTTAAAATTTAATAAAACAATTATCTCAATTCTTTGAATATTTTGGAAAAATAACCAAACTGAAAAGTATCACAAATCATATATTTATACATATAAGCATTTTCATTAAATGGAACTGCAGTATTTCTAAAGAAAATATATATTATGGTTACAAGTTGTATATTTTGGGTGTTCGGTTCCCCAATAAGCATATATCACCCATATATATAAATAATTTTACAAACAACCGACATCTAATTCTACAGAATTTCAGCAGCGCACTAATTTTAGCAGTACGTTTAGCACTATTCTTCTGGCATCCCGCCTTTTTCCCTAAAAGGGGTCATACACGACAGAGAACGGCTTCCGTTGAGCGCAAAAATGTTCATGCACGATCAATACCCGAACTATAAGCACATTCGGCTCAAGCGCTCAAAATGGCATTCGTGAATGTTTTCGCTACTGAGCTAAATTCAGCTCAATTGCGGTAAATTCGTTTGCTTGCTGAGTTTATTCACGCTCGTGTTGAAACAGCTCTACTCAAGCGTTCGCTCATTCGGCTCAACAATGATCGTGTTGAATGAAAACAAAAACACAAAAGAGCAAACTCAACGCCTATGAGCAAACTCAATGGGTATGAGAAAACTCAACGCATATGAATAAACTCACTGTGCTTGAATAAAAGCGCCGTCTCCTTAAGCGATTTGCAACACTTACATACATACATATGTCTGTTTAAATTTGAAGAATTTTTTGGCAAATATTTTAAAATATTGTTACAGGATTGGCAGTATATATGTAAATCCATTCCAAATAGTGCCATCCTCTTTAATAATTTCAGATAATGTATTCCAAACATGGCTCCTTCCCTTATGTCGGGCTGACAATGTGTAGGCGTTTGTACGTATTTTTTCTAAAATATCTTCTTGCTCCATATCGACGGGATGACAAATACATACTAAAATATAAGTTGTGTACCAAATTCTTAGTGCAATGCATGTGACACTAAGCTGATCGCGAACAAAGCATACAAAAACTATATACATACCAGAGAACTGCAAAACTCACTTTTTCCTTAAGTCAGCTCATACGCAAAAGTTTCTATTCAATTCCAATCACTGAGCGAAAGTGAGCTAAACATTTCGTAGAGTGAGCGAGCATGAGCTAAATATTTCGTGAAGTGAGCAAACGTGAGCAAAACATTTCGGACCGAAGGCTCACATTGTACGCGAATGAGCGATTCGGCAACATGAGCTGATTTTTACTCAACGCTGTGTTTCGCTCAGTGATTGGACTTGAATAGAAACTTTTGTGTATGAGCTGATTCAAGGAAAAAGTGAGTTTTGCAGTTCTCTGATACACGACACACATGTGCGTTCGATCTGTGTGAATTCGTTTCGCCAATACACGACACACAAATCCATTTTGCGTTCGTTCTTCACACAGTGAACATGTGCGACAAGCAAGCGGAACATTTCTTGGAATTTATTTCTAATGTAGCACTTTTATCTATTTCTTTGTATTTCGTTAATAAGTTATTCCAACTTTTATTTTTCTCAATTTTATTTTTGTATTTATCACTTTTCGTTTGCCAAATTGCTATTTCATTTTTTATAAGATCAATAAATTCTGATACGAAATCTTTATTAATGGAGTAGCCTGCTTTAGAAGCTTCAAACAATCGATTTTTTTTGCTTAAATCTCTTCAAAAAATGTCTAAGAATATGCCCACAAAGTTATAGATGGGAAATCGAAATATTTTCGAAGCTAGAAGGGAAATAGTGACCGAGCAGATACATGCGCGCTTGGGCAAAAAGCAAAAACTTTGAAGTGCGATTTCTCTGTTTTTCGTTTTTACGATTATTCTTAATTGACGGGCAGGATAGGAAAAAACTATACGTCGTATAGAAGCGGGGCCAAGTTTATTATCTTTGGAATAAAATTGTATTCTATTTAAACTAAAATACTAAGAAAAGTCAAGTTTGAACATATTTTTAAACACATAAAGTAAATTTTTTTTTTAATTTTTAACAAATTTGTAAAATTTTACATTTTTTTGAGATTTTCTTAGTTTAACTAGAAGATAAATTATTAAGAAATATGAATCACTTTGAATTTTTTGTTTTCGATTTGCTTCCCAAAGGCAGAATATCAAAGATTTCCATCCAAAAAATTTGTGATTCCGCTTAAATCAATTATTTCTTTCCCTCCCAAAAAACCTCAAAAAAATCGATTTTTTAAAGCCTCTAAAGCATGCTCCCCTCTTAACACTTGCCATCGTTCGTCCGCGATCTTCACTGTTCGGCGACACGAGAGAAATGAGGTTTTGTGTGCACACAGGGCCATACACGACACACATGTGCGCACACCGATCGTAAAAAATCAAACATTTTCGCGAACATGGATCGGTATGCGCACAAGCCCATACACGAGTAATCCGCATGCGCACACATACCGATCGATCGCACTTGTGTGTCGCGTATGGCCACTTTAACTGCTGTTTGACGGGACCCTGATTGTGTTTTGCTGCCAGATCAGAAAAAAGATCAGGGTCCGCTGACAGCTGACAAGCGAGAGAGTAAGAAGATAGATTTTGATCTATTCCTCTATGATTCTGCGATGAACATCAAATTTCGGAGGAATGTTCTTGATTTTTTTCGCAACTTTTTATGCCTTTCCTTCTGTAAACTGATATTCCCCTCATCTAGCCCTCGTTCGCATTTTGCGAACTTTGCGGGCTAAAAATTTGCCCATTTCCGCTCCAGAAGATAAGCCCATGTTGTGTAAATGCTTACTGAGCTTGCAGTGGCCGATGTAAAATGCGATCAGTAGCCTGAGTTTATACTTATATAGGGATTTGCATATTTAAACCAGTTGAGATTTTCACACAAAAGTCAACTATAGGTACCACATATTCGGTACATAGGGTCTTGAACAGTTTTGGTTGGATTTAAACAATTCTTTGTCATAAGGTGGCATACACTAAAGGCATTATTCGTGCAAAGTTTAATCCTATTACATTAATTACTTCTTGATTTGTGTACTTGGAAGTAAAATAATCAAGTATAATTTAAAATTGTGCTATATGGGATTCACAAAGTAACGTAGGAATATGAAAAGTATGACACTTTTCAAATTTTGTCAAAATCGGTCAGTGGGGTCCTCAGATATAGGTGCCAAATTTTATACCTTAATTTAGTTCTTAGTTATTACACTATAGGTTTTCTGTTAATGGCGATTTGTGGGCGTGGCAATGGTCCGATGACGTTTGGATTGAAACATATGTAACTTGAACTGGTTCACGGAAGAAAAAAGGAGCGGCCTTTTTCTGTTGAAAAGTTGCAGTTGTTTTGCGGTGAAACGTTTTGGTTCACGGATGAAACGAAAATAAGTTTGAATGTGTGAATTATCAAAAGCTAACAAAATGCGATGATCGTGTTTAATCACAGCTATGTAGCTTAAAAAGAGAAATTTTAGTAGTGCGCGTGAACAGAGCTGAGCATTGAATAAAAATTATACTCAGACTTACTTTGATATTACAGCAGCGTGTCAGCCTTTTAGTCTATATTTTTATACGTTTATATGGAATCATGTTAATTGATATGAATATAATTTTGTGAATTGTTATGAATGCATACAAAACTGATAATATTCTATTAAAAAACGAAATGTTTATGGATAGTTCAAACTTGAACATTTAATAATTTTATTTTTGTTTTTATATAAATATGTCACCCGCAACAACTACAAACATTGTTCTACAAAAAAAACCATCGTCTCAAATAACATCAGCAGCGTCAAAAGTCAATATGGCAGCCAAATAGCCGATGGCCGCATTTAGAGTAAATCACACAACAACAAAATTTCATTCATGCAAACTCACTTCAGAGGATGGAGTCATGTGTAGAAGTTCACGCCAGTGAGGAAAGTTCTCTGATCGCCATTCACTTGGGAGTGGCCAGAAACGATTCTTTTACATATGACTCAAGCAGCTCACGACTTTCGGTATTTGACCAAGTATCCTCTGGGTAGCCTAAGAACATCCGTTCGAAGGTGAGCTAAAGTGAGAAGGCGAAACATCCCCTGCATAGGGTTGTGTGCTGGGTTTGGGACCCGCCACGTAAAAAGCCTACCCCAATGAAAAACGACAAACAGCCTCGGATGAGAAACCCCTCTTTTGATGACGACCATGGCAAACGAAATAAGGACAACGATATCAGGGCATGCACCTGGAATGTCCGGTCCCTTAATTGGGAAGGTGCCACTGCCCAGCTGGTTGATGTCCTCGTGAAAATAAAGGCTGACATCACCGCCGTCCAAGAAATGCGATGAACGGGGCAAGGACAGAGACGAGTAGGTCCTTGTGACATTTACTACAGTGGCCATATAAAGGAGCGCAAGTTTGGTGTAGGATTCGTGGTGGGAGAGAGACTCCATCGCCGAGTACTATCATTCACTGCGGTGAATGAACGTCTAGCCACAATCCGCATCAAAGCGAGGTTCTTCAACATATCGCTGATTTGCGCCCACGCCCCGACGGAAGAGAAGGACGATGTGACCAAACATGTCTTTTATGAGTGCTTGGAGCGCACTTATGAGAGCTGCCCCCGCCACGATGTTAAAATCGTGATTGGCGACTTTAACGCCAGGGTGGGTAAATAAGGTATCTTTGGCACGACGGTCGGTAAATTCAGCCTCCACGACGAAACATCCCCAAATGGGTTGAGGCTGATTGACTCGCCGAGGCCCGAAATATGGTTATCTGTAGTACTAGATTCCAGCATAAAAAGATTCATCAAGCTACCTGGCTGTCTCCGGATCGATCATGTTGTGATAGACGGAAGACACGTCTCCAGTGTTTTCGATGTGCGTGCGCTCCGAGGTGCTAACATCGACTCGGACCACTATCTTGTTGCAGCTAAGATTCGCATCCGCCTCTGTGCAGCAAAAAACGCACGCCACCAAACACAAGGAAAGTTCGACATCGAGAAGCTGCAATCACAACAGACAACCGAACGATTTTCTACTCGGCTTGCACTCCTGCTCTATGAGAGCACTCGTCAACAACTCGGTATAAGGGAACTGTGGGACGGCATTTCAAGCTCCTTACGTACAGCTGCAACCGAAACCATTGGTTTTTGAAAAGTGTAAAAGAACAGCTGGTACGACGAAGAGTGCCGAGTCGCAGCGGAGAGAAAACAGACTGCCTACCTCGCAACGTTACGATCGACCACTACACGTGCGGGATGGGATAGATACCGAGAGTTGAAGAGGGAAGCGAGACGCCTTTTCAGACAGAAGAAGAAAGAGGCCGAAATGCGTGAGTACGAAGAGCTTGATAAGCTGGCCGATAGGGGTAATGCTCGAAAATTCTACGAAAAAATGCGGCGTCTTACAGAAGGTTTTAAGACCGGAGCATACTCTTGTAGAACCCCCAAAGGTGATCTAGTCACTGATGCCCAGAGCATACTTAAATTATGGAGGGAACACGTCTCTAGCCTGCTGAATGGCAGTGAACGGACAACACCAGGAGAAGGCGAACCCGATTCCCCAATCGATGACGATGGAGCAGACGTTCCATTACCCGACCATGAAGAAGTTCGAATAGCAATTGCCCGCCTGAAGAACAACAAAGCGGCAGGGGCCGACGGATTACCGGCCGAGCTATTCAAACACGGCGGCGAAGAACTGATAAGGAGCATGTATCAGCTTCTTTGTAAAATATGGTCGGACGAAAGCATGCCCAACGATTGGAATTTAAGTGTGCTATGCACAATCCATAAGAAAGGTGACCCCACAATCTGCGCCAACTACCGTGGGATTAGCCTCCTCAACATCGCGTTTAAGGTTCTATCGAGCGTATTGCGTGAAAGATTAAATACCACTGTCAACAAACTGATTGGACCTTATAAGTGTGGCTTCAGACCTGGAATTTCAACAACCGACCAGATATTCACCATGCGCCAAATCTTGGAAAAGACCCGTGAAAGAAGAACCGACACACACCACCTCATCGTCGATTTCGATGCTGCTTTCGACAGCACGAAAAGGAGCTGCCTTTATGCCGCGATGTCTGAACTTGGTATCCCCGCAAAACTAATACGGCTGTGTAAGCTGACGTTGAGCAACACCAAAAGCGCCGTCCGAATCGCGAAGGACCTCTCCGAACCGTTCGATATCAAACGAGGTTTCAGACAAGGCGATTCCCTATCGTGTGACTTTTTCAACCTGCTTCTGGAGAAAATAGTTCGAGCTACAGAACTTAATAGAGAAGGTACCATCTTTTATAAGAGTGTACAGCTGCTGGCGTATGCCGATGATATTGATATCATCGGCCTTAACACCCGCGCCGTTAGTTCTGCTTTCTCCAGACTGGACAAGGAAGCAAAACAAATGGGTCTGGTAGTGAACGAGGGCAAGACGAAATATCTCCTGTCATCAAACAAACAGTCGTCGCACTCGCGACTTGGCACTCACGTCACTGTTGACAGTCATAACTGTGAAGTCGTAGATAATTTCGTCTATCTTTGAACCAGCGTAAACACCACCACCAATGTCAGCCTAGAAATTCAACGCAGGATAACTCTTGCCAACAGGTGCTCTTTCGGACTGAGTAGGTAATTGAGAAGCAAAGTCCTCTCTCGACAAACAAAAACCAAACTCTTTAAGTCAATCATAATTATGCTATATGGTGCAGAGGCTTGGGCGATGTCAATAACTGATGTGTCGACGTTGCGTGTTTGCGAGAGAAAAGTTCTGCGAAAGATTTATGGTCCTTTGCGCGTTGGCCACGGCGAACGATGGAACGATGAGCTGTACGAGATATACGACGACATTGACATAGTTCAACGAATTAAAAGACAGCGGCTACGCTGGCTAGGTCATGTTGTCCGAATGGACGGAAACACTCCAGCTCTGAAAGTGAGGAAGATGAAGACCTCCACTCCGTTAGAAGGGCGAGGTGGAGAAGGACCTGGCTACGCTTGGAATATCCAATTGGCGCCACGTAGCGAAAAGAAGAAACGACTGTCGCGCTGTTGTTAACTCGGCTATAATCGCATAAGCGGTGTCTACGCCAATTAAGAAGAAGAAGAACTCGCTTCATTCATAAAAGCAAACATCATTGTCTCCTCGAACATGCATTTGCCTCTTTTCGCGACGAAGGCATAAGCTAAAAATAATAAATTGAACAACTGTCCGATGTTCCTCTAAAAGGAAAACTGACAACCCCGCAAACTTGCAAAAGCTTTTGTCGATTTAAAATATATTCAATTCTTAAATATTTTCCCGCGGTTCGCAAAATTCTTCGTCGATATGTATACAAGCTCATACATAAACATACATATTTACCTAACATCGCACCGTGAACCTTCTCTACGAACCTTTCCATTCTCTGACACAACCAAGGTCGTAGAAAGATGTTAAAGGGCCTGGCCCAAGGCTGGCTGGCTTTAATTGCTTTGCTGTGGGAACTACCAAAACTGAATAGAACTATACTTTAGCATATGAAACGAGACCAAATGTACTCTTGCTTCAAGCGCTTAAAGTTTCAAATAGCTCTATGTTCTATTTGCCAGCGCTTTTGAAAATAGATTTTATAACTATAGTTGCCAGTCGGTACTTTTTTCTTTCTATAATGGCACACAACATTTTATCACATAACCATTTATTTGCTAAAAAGTAGTTCAATTAAATTTAAAAAAATACTTAAACTATTACTGTTTTGTTTGGCGTTTTGATCCGCAAGATATTAAGTAAGTGGCAACCGTGCTTTGAGCTCTGACAGCGCTCAAAGCGTTTATTTGGTCATACAAGCATTTAAAGTACGAAAAGTCAACGATACCAAGTAAAGCCTGCCAGCCTGGACCTTACGGAGCATCTCGACAGGCTAAAGTTTATGGCATACTAACTGTCAAATTTATTTCCATTGCCGTTGCTAAATCTGTATGTGGGTATTTGCTATGATAACATAATAGGGTTATTCTCTTGCTCTTGCAAAACCCTTGCACGGTGCAAGAATTGCATATATTTCCTCGTGGTGCACCGGCACAACAACAAACGCACGCAGAGAATTATTTGCAATGGCTGTAAAATATGTCAGACCAAAACCTATGTATATTTACGTGCAATGTCACGCAAAAATATAATTGCAACCCTGTTTTAGCTGTCATTTTACTTAAATTCATATTTTGATGTTAAATTGTTGAGGAAGGTAAATTTTAAATAGATTTTATAATTTCTATTTAAATTATAAAGATTTGTTATAGTTTTTTTTGTTAAGAATGAATGCAGAATGTGCGCCAATTCACAATAGCCATGCACAATAGTCATTTACAATAAATTGACCGAATCAGCCGTTCATATATCACCAGATTCTGCAATGGGTGCTCTCGTGCCTTTGTATATTTCGGTATGGGATTTTTGCAATCTGCAATCTTGCAAGAGCAAGAGAATACCCCTAATAATTTGCGAAAAGGCGTCGGGTAGGTAGATTGGAGCAAATGTAGCGCATGCCTTGAAGTCTTGAAGGGTAGTTTTCAGCTCTCAAGAAATGTAAAAACTTCATATAAAAAAACGCTTAAGAAATTGTCAAGAAAATTTCCTGCGGTAAATTTTCTTATGCTAATATGCAGCTCTGAAGAAATCTAGTACCAATTTTTAATAAGTTTTTTAATAAAATACGAATATGACATTCGCTGTTTCTGCTAAGAAACTTGAAATCAACAATTGTCTCTTGAAGGAAATTTAAAATAATCGCTAAATTCAT